>NW_009633564.1:0-25447 GCF_000690535.1 Cariama cristata
CATTCCCTGTCCTCCTGTGCCACTGGTGGAGGGAGGAGGTAGAGAAAATTTGGAGTGAAGTTAAGCCCAGGAAGAAGGGAGAGGTGGGGGGAAGGTGTTTTTAAGATTTGGTTTTGTTTCTTATTATCCTACTCTGATTTGGTTGGTAATAAATTAAACTAATTTCTCCAAGTCAAGTCTGTTTTGCTCGTGGCGGTAATTGCTGAGTGATCTCCCTGTCCTTATCTCAACCCAGGAACCTTTCATTATGTTTTCTCTCCCCTGTCCAGCTGAGGAAGGAAGTGACAAAGTGGCTTTGGTGGGCACCTGGTATCCAGCCAGGGTCAACCCACCAACACAGTGTAAAGCCTCGTCAAATTCTGGCTTATGAACTCCAACCAGACGCAATTTCTGGATGCCCACTTTTAGGGCAGGGTTATGAAAGACATGTGATGAGGCAGCCTCTTGATGTGACACCTTTGGACAAAGCGCCTCTTGCCAGGGAATCACCCAGCTCAGGTTGAGGATCCACTGCAAGGTGAGGATGCCCATGGCACAGAGAGGCGGGGAACGGTCCTGCTGTAGGGAATGGCTCTGCTCGACTCGGGCCACAGCTCATCTCTGTGGGAACGCATGAGAGAAATGCAAAAGCAGTCAGAAGCTGAAGTAGGGGCTGGGAGGGAGAGTGTGAGAGCTGCTGGCACACAGACTCCACGCTGCAGTGGGGAAGATGCACATGGAGCCACGGGGGATCCCACACTTGCTGCAGGCACTCAACAGGAGAACGAGATGTTTGCCAAATGGAAGAAAAGAGGGACTGGAAAATTATCACACTAAAATTTTAAACTCCAGCAGTGGGAACAGCATTACTTTCGTAGGCTGTTCTAACTAGAAAAGCAACTCACACCCTTGAGGCAAGCTACTTTTATTGACATTAGGAGAGATATATTTTTCTCTCTTTATCTACAATATACAATTCAGGAATTGTTTCCTGCAGATAAAAGCCTCATTGTTATACATACAATAAACTGAAGTAAAAGTGATTCATGTTATTTCCATCTCCAACTTTAATAATGATTTAAATCAGCAATAAGATAAAATCAAAGCTTATCATCTAAATCAAAATGATTGTTTATTTGTACACTTTAGGTTTTTCCTTTATAGCTTATTATTTGGTTGGAAACGATGAAATACACTGACTTGCAAATGGATATAGGCTTTTCAGTAAATGCTGCAGTTTCTGTCAGCCAAGAAGATGCCCTCATTTCAGTAAATATTCTGTTTATCATAGATTTGTTTAGTTATACATGGTTAATATGCATTATTTCACCCGATACCGTTCTCTTCTATTTCCTATTAATGTACCATTTTAAAATTTAGAGCAAACACAATGCATTCTCCCACATCTCTTTTTAACCTGTATCTTTGAAAAGGAAATCAATCCCAGACCGGTTTCTCAGCTTTGAACGATCAAGACATTCAAATGAACCACTGCCTTTGCTCTCTCTGCAGGCACAGCAAAGGCTGTTCTACCACAAGAGGTGTAGCATTCATTCACCTTCACTTACCATTTCAGAGTTTAACTTTGCATTTGTTAAACAAGCATAAAACCCCTTAAACAAACAAATAAACAAATATTTTCCCTGGTTGCTTTCAGTTTTTACTTTTAGTCCTAGCCCCATAATCTAGAAAGATTATTTGAAACCAAAATTAATGTTTTAAAACTTTCTTTATAGTTTAGCTGGTTTTATAATTCCTCATAGCTGCATTTTTAGAACTATGTGTCTTTTTGTTTGTTTTTGAAACAGTTCTGTCTTCTTGCAACATTCACATTTGTACTAAGAGCCCTCTCCCAATTAGGGAGAGTACTTCCAGTAATGTCACATAGAGGCTTAGTATTGACTGACAGTTTGGCCTAAGATGACTGTTTTGGATATTACACCTTCCCCTACCTTTTATGATCATGCTTAAAAGCAACTATTGTATCTTTTCTTTGACTACTGCAGGCTTTGTAGCAATATTTGCTTACTCAGAGCTATAAATGACAGAGGACCTGCCCCCGGCTGTGTGCCTTGTAAAAATTACCCAATAAATTTAGACATCCAGCAGTTTATTTAGAGATGGTCTTAAACGGGTTCTGATCCACTGAAAGGTAAATGCAAATGTTTTCTACCTATGACAAGACGGACCAGTCTTATAACATAGAAAATTGGTAAGATTTCCTTATGTGACCATCAAACAGAATATGCCTTTCCCTCTTTATGACTTACCTTTATGCTTTTCTTGAACATGTAGCCTGGTGTTAAAGATCCTTTTCTAAGGAGTTCGCTGAAGATAACTATTTGCTCAAAGAGAAACACCCTACGCTCCTTTGGTCGAGACTGAACTCCAGAATCCTGCTCTGTCACGTAGAAGGTGTCCTGCTGCAGCAGCTTGCCTTGAGCTGTCAGCTTGCCCTGAGAAGTAGAGAAGGCATCAACATTACAAATGCTGATCCACCATGATCCCACAAGACAATCTGCTATGTTTTGTGCAGTTCAAGTTTTCCAAGCATCACTGAATTCCTGTGAGACATAGCCCCTCTAAGTTATCAAAGCGGCAATCTTGTACATCAAGACCTCAGTTTAAGGAAAATAACATAGGTTTTCTTTGTTCTCATTGCCACTTATTGTGCATATAAAACCAAAAGCAAGAGGTCTCAAGTAGACTGCTTTGTCTAGACCAAATACTTCATTTCAAACACTGCTCCCATTATGTAGTTTGTTACTGTAGGGCCTTGGATTCCCTCTAGTCATGAGCTCTCCATCACCCCCTAAGCCAGTAGTCAATGACACAACACTTCTGAAGGTGCAAAAGAACAGGACCTACCTGTTTGCAGGAATGCTGCAGTGCATAACAGTAAGGCACACTTGACTTCGTTTTGGAGATAAGACATCTCACCAGGACTGCCAAAGTCTACACTGGCTTAGTTACAAACCACAAGCTGTAACCTGTGGGGTTATAACTCACAAGTCCCCTCCTGGATGTTGCCAAACTCAGAGGGAGCTGTTAACACGTTAATGCTAGGTGACCTTACTAACAGGCAGAGCAGTCTGGTTCACCACTTATTTTGCTCTGGCAATAGATATGAGAAGTCTAATTTAAGCTTGCAGAAGCTTTTACAGACCTTACATTTTGAAGAAATGTTAGATTGTCACAAGTTTAGAGTGAGAGGTGTATCATTCCCACCTTCCAAACCTCACCAAAGCGTGCAGCTCAGCACTCGAGAAGAACAAGCACTAGATAGACAGCCTGGAGTAGGGCAGATTGTAGAGACAATCATAGAAAGATAAAATACTTTTCCTTGCCTCATTGTTATTATAAGCAGAATGCAAATGCATACCTCAAAGCCCTGGAGGCGACCCAGGTTCATCATATCATTGCAACGTTTCGGTACAAGGCACATTAATTCGACTGCTTTCTGTTAAGGAAAAAGGATGTTGTATTATTACAAGAGAATCAGAGGGTTCCTAAAAGCAAAGTGTCAAATAATGAACTTCAATAGCATGATCACTGCTAGCAGTTATTCACGGTGAGGCCGTTGTGCACTGTACAGTAATGTCTAAAAGAAGATGGTGCACCTACAATGCAGGACTGTGCCTTCATCTTTTATTTCTGACTTAAGTGAAGAGAAATACCACATTTAGAATACCAGCGGGATCTTTAACTATTGTCAAAGGAATACTGGGGTTTTCATTCCTCCATATAAAGTGCCATTAGATAACACAGCACGATTGTCCAGGACATGAAAACTTACCTCTATATCAGAGCACTCCAGACCAGCTTTTTCACTGTACCTCAGGAAGTCCTGGAGAAAGCAGAAAGGTTTGCATTAAGGCACTTCAGAAAGAGAAAACAAAAGAGGCCGGTTTGAAAAAGAAAAACCATATTCGGCATGTGATTTTCTGAGAAAGAACTTGCTAATATTAATAAATTCATCTTCAGATGTTGCTGAAGCTTATAATCACTTCATAGATATGGAAAAGGAGTGTAGACGGTTGCTGAGAACATCACAGAAAAAAGACACAAAGCTGGGATCAGTCCTTGGGAATGCTTACTTGGTCCCTGTCTTAAGTCACAAGACTACACACACTTGAAGATTTTTCTTTTCCTTTTGCCATTTCAGGGAACACACTGCTGTCTCTTTGCTAGACCAATTACCAAACTGTGGCTGATGGCAGCCTGCTTGAGACTAGGTCAAAAAAAGAGAAGAAACCAGCTCAGAGCCCTGGTACTGCTGGAGATTACAGCGTAGGGTTCAGATACACCTAATTTTAGATATTAGCTTGAGACTCCTCGAGATGAATTTTCAGAAATGCTGAGTAATTGGCATTGTGAATAAGACTATAGAAGCCAGAGTGGTCAGGCTCCTTGAGAAAAAAAATTATGATGAGCTCCCCAAATTTTAAGACATCAGAATATTCTGTAAATAACTTTTTTATGCAAATTTGAAGAGAGAGAGTAAGAAAGGGAGGCTATAGCATTTATTAGTAGCATGCCATTCAGCACCAAAGACAGGCTTTATTAGCTCACTTGTGCATTTTTATTGCAATTTTAAAAAACTGAATAAAAGTGTGCTCTGAAACTTCAGAGGAAGAAAATACCTATTTGAAGTTTACTCTTCTATTAAAAAAATCCAATAGAAAGTTAAAAAAAATAATTCTTTTTATTATCCTAAATTTCGAACTGCTCCCACAATGTGGCTCTCCTGTTCTCTGGACATTTCCCATGGGACTCTGTCATTGTATGCCCATGTTTAAGTAGACTCCTCTTTCCTCTTAATTTGATGAAGTTGTTCAGTTAAAACTAAGGTTGATGTAAAATAACAGCATCTAATGCAAGATGCAGACTATAGTTTAGTCCAAACTGTATCTTTCCACTCACCTTGAGAAGAAGCTGATATTTAGTTATTCTTTGAATGGGTTTGATCAGAAAGTCACTGATGGTTAGCCGTTGGCTTATTTCCTGTTGAACCTCCTAAAAATTAAGGATTAAAAACAATTGCAAACAATCACAGAGTTAGACAGAGAACACGATAAAATGTCTCAGCAGAGACTTATTTCCACAGAAAGTTTGTCTGTTCTTAATCTTTTGTTTGCAAGAGGGAATTTTAGAGGATTTAAAAATCTGCCATATCCTATTTAGGCAAGAACTGGGTAAAAGTCATGACCGAGCTGGAAGCATTGGAAAGCACAGGATCCCTTCCCCCTTTGAGCTGATCAAGCAGGACTGCAAGGTCTGGAGACCGCTCTTTCCACTGCAGAAAGGATTAGCTCACAAACAAGTCCTGCAGAGCATGCCCTTGGGTGAAACAAAACATCTTTCCCTTGTTAAACAAGCTTCTTTCGCATTAATATCTAAATGCGTCTAGTCTCAAAGATTTCTTGAAACAGACAAAGTTATTGGGAATTTATGAGAGGCACCACCCAGCTCCAACAGCTTGTACCTCCTCCTCTGTTTGTAGACTACAGATTAAAAAGTCTTATTTTATTCTGGACAGAAGTCAATGCAGCTGTGGTACCCTGAGGGCCACAGAGTTAGTACTGGAGTAAATATTTATTAGAAATTAACAATATGAAAATTTTAAATAAATTAAATAATAACATTTTTCCCCCATAGCAGAGACTTCAACAGCATGTGCAGTATCAAAATCTTCTCGAGTTTGTTTTAGGTAAACCTCACAGGTTATAAAATAGTTTACTTGACTAGGACTCACAGCTCTAAGCAGCAATAATGTATAATGAGCCATGCTTACCTCAAAGTATGCCTCGTACTCAGCTACTATATATTCAGATCGTGGCTTGTTTTGGCAATATACCACATACATGTGTAATCGCCGCTCCTATGAAAGCAAGAGGTACAGCAGCCTGGTGAGATATTGGCTACCACTCTGTTCTGCTGTTAAAAGCTGGCAGAAAGTTGCTATGATGTTCTGCTTGGTCTTCCTTATTTTTGGTTTAATCAAAGATTTAGTTTGCTGAAGTAGGAAAGCAAATTGGTAACTGGTTCTGTTCTCCACTTTCTGCACCTTAGGCAAGGGGAGATTTCCATGGGGTAGCCAGTTAGAGATGTTGACCCCACACTGGTAGGTCTGACATTTGCTATAGAGTTGTGCTCTGGCTAATATCACACAAACATGTCAATCGCAGCAGTTGGCAAGTACCTGCCACAATTCTATTTTGGCAGATGTCCTTGGCCACATCACTTTTGCCCCCAAAATAAGAAGTCTGCAAGAAGGCAATGACTAATGCTTTAGTTCAGTCCAGCTGCTCACTGAAGATGCATAACTATAGGGTGACTCTATGTTTAAATTAAGTTTAGACATGTAAAAGTATCAAGTAGACACAAACAGATGTTGTTGGAAAGGAGTCATCACACCCTAAATGACAATTATACTAGAGATAGGTAACAAAATAGAACTTACATGCTTAATAAAAAGCTGTGCTAAACGGTCAGGTTCTTGAAGACATTTTTCCAGTTCAGCCAGGAAAAAGCTAAAAGAAAGGATATCAGCATTTCAGAATACTTCTTTAGGTCATCCCAGCAGCAAACTAGTTGTCCTTCAGATACATCGGTGCAATTTTGGCTATAGTATTCAATAATAAATGAAAAGGTAAGCTTGGCTTCAGCCCTTAATGGTGGGATTTCTAAAACATTAGATGAGAGCTGTGAAATATGGAGCTCTTGTCTTGCAAACTATCTGCTATTCTTTACTATTACAGTGTTTTCAATTTTTAAAAAGTGCCAATCACTATCTAATTGCAAGAGTTGCTTATCTTCACTGAGAACTCCCAAAGTAAAAGTTTTCCATGTATCAAAATGCTTGTGAAAACTCAACTGAAGCTTTACAAGGAGTTCTCAGTTGCCTGAGCAGACCTGGAGTACTGGTCAACGTGAATGAGATGCAGAAGTTTCCACTTGAATAAAAAAATCAACACGTTTTTGATGGCGGTATTTTAGCGGGTTCTGTTTTTCACAGTTTTTTGTTGGTTTTTTAATTGTATAATTAATAAATTACACAATTTTATGTAATTCATAATAGTAATGGTAATTGATAAACACCGACTCTATCTTGACCTGCAGTTTTGGGAGGTCATTCATTCTAGCTTGAATGCCCTGACCAAGAATATACTGGAATGCCTAAAAATGAGGTAAAAGCAGCTAAACTAAACTTTTAGAAATACTGGTAGGTTTTTCTAACTTGTAGGCAAATCCTGACAATCTCCCTTTCCATGATCTTCCTCTTTTTCACTGCAGGATTTCTCTCTCAAGTGCCTCCATGGATTTGCTACAGTAGCCGCATTTGGTGAGAGGACATGCCTGCAATGGTCTGGACCCAAGGAAACCCAGAACCACAAAAAAATATGCATATCGTACAGCTGTCCCAACTAAACATCCCTATTGCTAACATCAGATACAGCTGCTTCCGTAACTCAATCCTCTGTAAATGTTAAATTCATCTGCATTTAAATAGACTTCTTGACCCAGATATGCAGAACTAAAAATAGGGAATCCCTCCCTATGTGTTACAGAAAACTCCTATCATCACACTTCAACACTGAACGGCACTGGCAAAAACACTCCGTTGTTGGTATCAACTTAATATATGGTGAAGTTTTTCCTGGCATTTTTTGTTTTGTGCTCACAAGGGCATCTGTCAGAACATAAAGACCAGCTCAGGCGGTGAGATAACGACCTGCGGGACACATGATAGGAAGGGTATCATGTTTCCTGGGTGAGGGAAATTTCTAGAGCTGAAGGAAGATCCAGCCCTGTGTCCATTGCTCAAGACTGCACATGCACGCTCAAATTCTAGTTCGCTGGAGCTGTAGACTATTTCTGAGTAGCGGAGTTGAAATGATGACCGTATTATCCATAAGCAAGACATTACTGTTCATAAAGTTACAGTGGAAATGGCCAAGGGCTTGAAATAAGCTTCGTGTTTCCAGCAGCTTTTCAAAGGCTACTTGTAGGAGTAAGATTTTTCAAGGAACAGAGTTCCTAACTCAGAGTCAAAAGCATCAACTAGGCCAAAGCAAGTCAGAGCTTTCATGTGAGAAGGATACTGAAGGTTCTTCCATTTTATCACCCTACTAGCCATATACTACTGGTATCGTCAGCCTTCGTGATCCTGTCAGCTGCATGTGAAGATGTTCATGTTGCTGAGAACCACAAGACATAGGAAGGAAACCATGACTTTCCAGTATTGCTACTGCTCATGGGATGAATTGAGCCTACCGCTGTGACCCAAGAAACACAATTATGGCAGCCTCAGCAGCTTTTCTAAGGATCCACCAAGTACCCCACCAGCAGCAACTCTCTGCGAGTCACATCCAGGCTGCTTATAAGCAGTAGCTCAGAAGCTGTGGATGGACCACAGTGGTATCTCCCATTGAGCCTGTTGCTGTGGCTCCCCAGCAAGGAGTGGCAGAGCCATTGGCAGCACAGCACTGATACAGAGCAGACTCCTGTGTGCAACGTTTCTGTCACGCTGACCAGCACTCCTGGCATGGTGTTTGCGCCAGCATAAAGCTGTATCTGTGATCAGAGATAGCATGACAAACATCCTCCCATGAAGCCAGACAGTGCAAAGCTATAGCCCATCAAAGTTTGGGTTTTTTTTCACTGGGAAAAATGATTTTATGCAAGACCAATACTTTGCATCATGCAGTTGTGCTGGTTTTGGCCGGGTTGACAAAGCCCTATATCAGGATCTAGTGTATCGTGAAACTGTGGCTAAAAGCACATGAATTAGAACATGTTCTCAGAATTCAAGATGGCCATGATTTGTGAAGTTATTAAGCAGCACTTACAAACCAACAGAGACTATTTAAAGTGAGACAACGTCCTTTGGAAGTTCAGCCCTGAATGACCTGCTGATGTTCAATTAAAAGCAGCTTAGACATACAGACATCGTATAACCCAATCCTTTATGGACGAGTGGTTAGGAAGGTGCTTAAAAAGGAACTAAACCAAAAACTTACTCTTTGTGCCAGTCATAGATCTGGTGAATATTGCCAAATACAATCTTGTCTTTCCCTTTCATATCTTCAGAAACTCCTTTTTCTTCTATCCTCTTCATGAAGCCCTTTAGGATTAATGATCAGTGATTAGCAAAGGCTTCATTTGAAGGAGGAGCATAATTACACTATTTTTAAAGAAGCAAAAGTTCAGTGTAGGATTTTTTAAGTTGAAGACACTTAAAATACCTTTTGTACAATTTAAAACCAGAAACTCATTTAGATACTTTAAATTACACATTTTGCTTGAAAGAAAACTTTAAAGTATTTATTCTGAATATCTACAATACTTATACAAACTGTTATTAGATGTCACTGAAGTGACAAGTGCAATTAGAAGATAAAAGTGAAACAAAAGTAGTTTATCAAGCTCTTGGCTTCTCTGGTAAGAGGAAGAAGCCAGACTCTGTACAGAGTTCTTCCATTCATCACCGTGAGTATTTTGTGGGAGCACAAAGCCAAGCAGTAAGTTTAAAAAGTCACATGAACAGGATTTCTCACACCTCCTGAGAGTTTCTTTATCAGCCTTTGTAGCACTGCAGCCCTGTCAGGTTTGCCAGTGGTGCATGATGTAAACAGAAGATAACACAAAGTTCTTCAAGTTTCAAAGCTGTTGAAAATCACTGTTAGATGGGCTGATGATTCTTCCTGGACTAGTGAATGCCAAAAGCATTGCTGAAAGCCCACTTCAATCATGTCCCTCCAGTTCTGAGTCCTTGCTGGTAAAAAAACCTGGACCCTGTATGTGAGTTGGCTCTGACAGTTGATCTTTAGGGATCAGCCAGGTCTTAACAACTTGAAGCTTAAAAAACTATGACTGTTTTTTAACAGAAAAAAACCCAAACTCTATTTTATCTCAAGATCTTTTTTGCAAAACAATAATCCTGGGGTCACATACACACCTCAGCACAGATCCAAACCCAGCTTCTGGAAATGCACTCAGACAGAGGACTTTAGTCCAGGTGCAAGCTCAAGTAAAGTACGTGTTACCATTACTCAGTATGACAGCAAGAAAAGCAGGAAATAAGCGGTAGGAGCGTAAGTTATTCTCCACCACTTCCCTCAAGGCTGCATTACAGCAGAAAGAGTTTGTCACAAGCAGGGTAGCCAAGGAAAACCTTTGCACACTGGAGTTGAAATGTAAAATACAACATTTGTTAGATGGAAACAAAAATAGTTTCCAAAGGCATTTCTTCTTGTTTCTGTCAACATGAGAAGGGGACCATGGAAGCAGAACACAAAATAAAGCAGTTTGTTTCTCATGCTGTATTTTTTGTTGTTGTCACTTGTCAGCATGGTGCTTTTTAGTGGGAAAACATTTTGCGTAGCAGGGTTTGCTTCAGCTCACCTCCACAACAGTTCCCAAGTCTTTGACGTAGTCTTTTTCAGTCTGTACCAGCTCATTTAAGACAAACCTAAATTAAAGCAGAACACACACATATTTGACCATATTCCTTGATGTTACTGTTTTCTCCTCTTACCACGTAATTACCTCTCCATAAAACCCCACCGTCATCCAGGTCACATAACATGACTCACTCTTCACTTACTTATAGCTCAGTGGAACATAAATGACAAAAATGTCACATTTCAGACGAGCATAGTTTCAATTCTCTTAACCATTCTTTCCTCCTACCCCTTTTCCCCCCACATCCCAGGATGGTGCAAGAGCAGCAGCACAAACAGCTGCCTGGATTTTGAACTACCCCTCCCTGCTCTCCTCTCCTCCATAGTGATGGAGATGTGTCCTGACCCATTTTGCAGCAAGTAAGAGAGGATTTCTTGCCCCAGTCCCCCCGGCTTTGCCCAAGATTCAGCAATTAAGTTTTAATTTGGAAGTTTCAAACACTTGGAAAACAAATCCCCTCTCCCGTCATAACCAAGAGCTTAATCTTTCAGACTAGGTAATCTATGTGTGGGTGTCAAATGCTTTACGCTGATTTCAGAGCTAATAATCCTGGGTAGGAGAGTCACCTAATGAAGGTCTGATGCATGCAAACAACAGCAAGTTAAAAAAAAGCTCCTCCTTTATAAGTCAAACCGACTAATCACATAATGTTCTTTTGAGGACAATTTTAAAAAGTTACAGCTTGCTGCAGACAGTTTGCCTCTCAATTACGCCAATACATAGATTTCGCACATGACAAATAAACTCCATCTGTGCTCAACTTTGCTATGGCAGTAACAAGGCTAACAAGATAGAGGAGTGCTTTCATGTCTGATATCGCTCCGTTCACATCAATCAGCAAACTGACCCACTTGAAATGATAGGGCTGAGGGCAAACAGTGCCAAGATAAAAGCCTTGTTGAAAACATCTAGAGGAAAAAGAAAAAGTAGACTGGCGTTGCAAGGAGAGACTCAGTTATTAGAGGTTACTGAGAAAATAAATCCTGCTCCCGCTGTGCTCCCAATGTGTCCCTCGCTCAGACAGAGCAGAGGAGATACTTAAGACACGTGGCAGGAAGAGGTCAAATAGCTTCTTGTTCATTTGAGAGTGAAATCCAGCCCCCTTGGCAGAAGGCAGGGCTGGCAGCGGCGATGCCAGATGCTTGCGCTCTCCGAAGCACCCTGCCAAGTTGTGTGCCTGGGTAGTAAACATGCATGGGGCAAAAGGCTGCTCTTCTACAAAGCAGCAGTGTGTGGCCCGAACAAGAGTATGCTGCACAGTCCCCTCTCGCTGGCTGACCTACCATGCCCTTGGGAAAGGCTTGCCATGTCTCCTCCGCCCGGGGAGGCATGCTGGGAGGTTACTTTTTGGCTCGTACCACCTCCATCTGTATTGCTCCCCATGAACACAGAGAGCTGCTGAGGGAATGTGGAGAACCTCTCCCACCTGCCCACTGCCTCTCCTTTGGTTTGAGTTACTGCAAGGATCCATCTAGCCAAATCCTGCTCTCAAAATGGGGCAGTGGGTACTTGTAGTACATAATGCTGCAGGTCATGCAAGCAGGTGGGTGTAAATTAAAAATCAGTGCAGTGACCAAGTGTCTATCAGGTCAACAGACTAAACCTGCAAATCTACACCTCTATTAGGAACCAGAGTCTGCACCTCCACTGCTTACCTTAAACTCAGCACCAGCATTCCCCCAGCTTCCCTCTTCCTAGCAAGCAGAAAAATCAACCTTGACCACCTCTATTAGTCCTCTGAAGCCTACCTGACACAGGATCTTACAGGTACTCCCAGATTTAAGGTCTCTAAGATCCATGCTGCCAAATATTCAAGTTCACTCATTTTCTCATCTGATAACACGGAGCAAGGGCAGGCAGTTGCTTGGAAAGTGCCTGCCCTGGTCACCAGCAGCTATTGACTACACAGCTGTATTTAAAATAGCATGAACTGGAACAAGGATGGAGCCTCCTCACTTCTGAATAAGTCTGAATATCTGGATATCTTGGTAACTATTAAATCTATACTGAACAATGCTACTATTGCCTTATTGCTCATAGAAATGCAGCAATCAAGCCTGATGGAATAGGGGTTTCCTAACACCATGGCTAACTGCTGGCATGCACGTGCTGCCAGAGACACATGAAATTACTGCCCATGCCTCTGCGAAGAATCAGCTGCTGTTTTGTGGGGCATGGGAGGGTCACGCCTCGAGTTGGGAGCTCAGCTGTCTCATATGGCTATGGAGTTAAACCCAGCGAGCCGCAGAGATACAGAACACAGACACAAAGGAGCTGGAGAGGAGACAGATGTCTTGTGCTGAAAGCCACTAGCAGGTGCTCCTAAACATCCTGGCGTTTAGGAAATCTGGACGGACGCAGCCACTAATTATGCATAACATGCTGCCAGTCTCCCTGCCAGAAACTTCGCACGCTAGAAAGCATTACTGTATCTACGCTTCCAGTGGCAAGGGCCTCTGCACTAAAACTGCAACCTGCAGTTAGTTGTCAATTATCTAATTAATGAATTGCTACCAGAGAAACCCAAGAACTTGCAATATTGAGGAGCTTTTAGGAGACAGGCGTGGGCAGAGATGTTCCCTGCAGGAAGGCTGATGGCTGTCTAGTACAAAACTTATCCCATTCAGAAACACATCCAGGAGTGTCATGTCCCTGCCTGCTGCTGGGAGCTGATCCAGTCCCTCACTGTATCAGTTCTCTGGCTTCCTACAACAAACTGCAGGAGCAAATGATGGCTTTCACAGACCTGCAACACTTTGCTCCTACTTCCTCTTCTACTCTTAACTACCTCCTTGTTCTCCTCTGACTTGGTTTCCTTCCCTGCCTGGCATCTTTCTCAACTGGGCTGCTCTTCTTCCACCTCTCACCTTACCACACTCCAATGAGATCTGCACGCACCGTTACTTTTCCCATCAATCTACCATTTGATTAGATCACTGCAGTTACTGTTGTTAGTGTAAGAGGCAGTATAAAGAAAACAGCTACCTCAGCTCTCTTTCATATAATTCTTGATTCTGTTTCTCCAATTTTCTCTGTCCTTCAGCTGAACTATGTGTTTAAGAAATGCTTTAATCATGATAAGCTATGAGGGCACAAGTATTATTTTTGTTACAGTTAAGGGAGTGTACAGATAACTTTCATGAGCTGTCACCATTTCTTTCCTCTCCCATTACCATGAACACGAGGGTTTCCTAAATGAAACTTTCTCTTCAGTGGCGTGTTTCCACCACAAATGCATCTGAATTCTGCCCCTTCCTGCGCTAATAACGAAGGTAAAAAAATATTCTCTCATTCAAAAAATCCTAGTGGGATTATATCTGTTCTTTTCCTTGAATGTAGCTAACAAGGTCAACCACATATACCCCTTTGAGAGCCGATTTCACCTCTGGCAAACATCTCAGTAATACCTGTCTAGTTGTTCAGAAGCTTTTACAGCAACACATATTTGCTACCTGGAGTAAAAGCTGCACATTTTAAAGAGTGATGATGAACTTCCTGGGCGTGTAAGTGCTTTTACAAAGTATTTTTACAGGTTAAGAAAAAAACAGAAGCAAGCAGAACACAGTTTTACTCCCAGTTCCATGCTCATTCACTGACTACAAAGTATTCTTTCAGTGCAGCTAAGTGTCCTCCTTGGGTGCATATTTCGGAAAGAAGAACCAGCAAGACAACTTACATTCTGCCTCTCATTGCTTTGGCTTTTTGTTCCTCTTCAAGGTTTCGTGGGGGAGTTGAAGGCGTCATTCCTTCATTTAAGCAGCCAGTGGCATCTTTTAAGCTTCCTCGGTAAGATCCTCCTTCAAGGGTCTAAAAAAAACCCCAAAGAACAATAGAATAAACATTATCCTTGAACTCTGGCACCAGGGTTATCCTCTGTTTCAAGTCAGTTCTGCAATCAACACTGCAGTCTAAAACCAAGCAGAGTATTCAGCAATACTTTCCCACAGGACTTGTGAAACATAACCAAACTAGTTTTAAGTTGATACGAGACCTGCCCCAAAAAGCATTAAAACAGAGAAGACGTCCTTTTGCTAGAAGGTGGAAAAAGATGGTCCAGTAGCCCCAGCATGAGAAAATTCTTCCAAATAATTTCAAAACAACTTGAAAATATCCTGGTGTCTCAATCAGAACTAGTGTTAGGCTACACATGGTCAGTGTTTCTCTGTCAAAGACTGAATGGGGATTCTTCATAGTAAAGTAAAACACAAAATGAAACAGAAATAGATAAATAGTAACATTCCACAATAATTAGAGTTTCCCCCAAATCCCTGGAAAGCAATTGCAATTGACCTAACAGCTTGCATGCAGAGGAGAGAAAATAAAATATCTTCCGAAAATGCATCTAACTGGATTAATGAAATACTTTTCAATCTGTTAGTCCCTTGATGGAATAAAACTATTTTGAGTAAATTTTCTGGGAACGTCCTTCTCAGTTTCCCATGTCAAAGAGCTCCTTCACCACTTACTCCTTATCAAGCACCCTATGAACACTGACTATCTTCACGTACCAACATCCCAAACCAAGAAAATATCAAAACCTTCTGAAATGATTTGCTATATAAAGCTGCTTGCACAGAGTTACAGTAATTTAATAATCACTGTGGGTTTTTTTGTTTTGTTTTTACTTTTTTCATCCTTCCAGTATACTTAAGGAAATGAACCTTTGTAGGCTCATCATACCACTGCTTTAATCCTGACTTGTAATCAAGTTAAACTTGCTCAAAGCAAGCATTTACCTAATTTTAGAGGTCCTAGGACACGTAGGAAAGGGTTAGCTTTGATATTAACATTTAGAACTGTTTCAGGGAAAACTTAAGAGAAGCCAGATATGAAACAGGATTCACTCCTTGTCCAACAGACATGGCACCAGACAGGGAGAGTGCACGATACTGAAATTTTTGAACAAATTAAACCCAGAGCATTTTTATGGCTTATTCCACTCCCTGTCAGAAAGAGTTAACAAGGCAGACTAAAAGTGACACATGAATCTTTGTAAAATTAAAGCACAGCTGTGGCACTTCAAGCAGTTCTACTCTTTAGAGGGTCTTTTCAGGGAAGCCAGAGTACCAAACAAATTCACATGCTGGGTAGTAAAAGTCCTGTGCCTCAGAACAAGCTTTAAAACAAAATAAACAAAACATCCCACTGTGTAAAATATTTGAATACCAACAAGACCCTAGAAAGAGTACAGTACAGTAGCTCATGCTCTGCAAAGCCCACTCTAAAAGTGCCTTTCGACGATGCAGCCCAGAGCCTACATGGCAACGTGAGATGTAGGCTTCATCTCAAATGGGGAGCAAAAATATTAGACACTCTACTGAGAAGTAGAGCACATAGGGTTAATAGAAGCATAGCAGATGAAGGTGGAAAGCAAGGAAACCAGAAACAAGAGGCAGACTTCAAAGCCTTTCCCTAAAGTCATATCAGGCCTGTTGTGTACACAGTTTTCACACCACCACACTTACCAGCTTACTTTTGACCAACTTTTCTATTGCACTGACAAGATCCGCAGCAGTTGGGACATCGGAGGAGCTCTGTCGAGCAGCTAGCAAAGAAGAGGACTGCAAGACACCAGGTTGCAAAGGAAAAGCAAGTTAGCAGGATGAGAAGGGAGTAGGAAACCAGCGGTCAGTGAAGCAGCTTCTGAGATAGGAGAACAAATGTGGAAGGGGAGCAGGAGGGTTAGAAGACCACATGCATGGTCAGGTGAGCGACTGTCACCGTATCAGACAAGCACAGAATTGCCATCCAATTCTGGCTGCACATCTCCTTGCTGCAGTTCCAAGGCTGGGAACCAAGGAACAGCATCAAAGAACTAAAGTTCATTTGAAATAAGCTACAATACTCTTAATGTCTGTTGGTTCCTCCTTCAAAGGACATCTACGGTCTTACAGGCTCCAGAAAATTGATCTTCTTATTGCAGATGTAAGAAATTATCCCCTCCCCCATACATACATATTTAATAAATGCAGTTAAGTACAAGGTACACATGGAGTTACAGGCAATAGAAGAGGGGAGAAGCGGGGGGGAACAAATCATTCCCCCTCCCTTCCCCACAGATCAACTGCAACTCCAAATAAACTCAGATGACATCTCCCATTCATGCAACTTCAGCCACCTAAAATGTGTATCTTTTCTCTCCCCTCTCTGCAATCAGTGGAGAGAAAACACCCCTACACATCTCATCTATCCTAGGCACCTGGCACAGGAGGGCGGAAACACTCTTTGGAGATGCCTGCTTTTCCCTATTGACATTAGTTGGAATATTTTCAGTCTTGCTTCTCTGTGCCTGTCTGTTAGTCACAGGTATTTGATTTTAGGTGCCTGACATCATGTAATGTCTTTGGATGTCTCTGCATTCAGACACCCACAGTTAACAGCTGCTGGTTGTTATAAATCTCCAAAAACCTCTCCAATGTGCTACCCCAGCATCTCCATGGCACTGCAAAGACTGGCCTCTGTGTGAAGTAATTCAGGTTTAGTTTAAGGTTTGCACTCTACATGGGCCTCTTCACCTGTTGGTCTTTGTCCTAAGAAACCTCACTTTGAAAACCTAAACTCATGCGATAGCTATGGCAATTGGTATTTATTAGCTCACCTGTACGTACATTTCTTCTACGAAATACAAGCACTGACTAAAACTATAAGCCCTTTGATAACCTGCTTTTGGCAGGCTGACACAGACTAAAACATGGCTAAATTTTTATAAATTCTACATTAAAATTATTAGAACGCTTATTCATCTCTCAGCTGCTTAATAAAGGTCTTCTGTAGAGCAGCTATTTTGGCAAAGTCATTGTGCAGGTGCCAACAAAGACGTGTCTGAGATTAAATAATGCTGAGGAGTGAGACATGGAAATGTGATGGCAGGTGGCAGCTGGCCACCTCTTTAAGCAGCCCTTTGGGGAGGTTGCTCATGTTGAGTGACACAGCCCCAGGAGGAGAAAAAAAAAAAAGGCAAAGGAGACCAACCCCAATCAGAAGCTTTGTGGCAGAGCAGAAGCCTGAACACCCTTCCACTCATCGTCTGTCTTTCACAAATAATATATCTAATCAACAGTTCTAATTACAATAACAACAAAAACTACAGGTAATCAGGCTGGTAATTGAGGAATTAGGCTGGTAATGCAGGAGTCTCATACAAATGTAAAAGCTCAGACAGCCTGTTTCACCTGCAATGCGGACAGACATGCCTAGGAAAAAAATAAAAGACTGAAAATAGGGACTTTGAAGAGATACCGGACAAATACATAGACAATAACCGTCAAACGTAACCATTCTAGCAGGAGGAGTCCAATTTTTGGAGGCACTAAACAGCTGTTGCTCTCACTTCTTTTAACTGAAATTATTTACTTTTCAGAGATATTGAAGAACTGCAGGATTTTGAAGGGAGCATGGAAACATTTGCTGCCTACAAGTCTTTCAGGGTTAAATAAAACTCTTCTGTGCTTGATGAAAGAGTCTGGTTTCTGTGGAGCAAATCAAAAAATGCTATTTCTATTTCCCAGCAAGTAAATTATGAATTTCTAATATGAAGAGGTCTTGCAATTTGTCTTTAAAAGAGCCCCCAGGAGCAGCGAGGCACGATTACTGTTGCCTTGCAGATGGGCTCAGGGAAAGGTGCCACCCCCTGCACCACGCAGACGTCTCCCACCCACCACTGCCACTTCCCCACGCTGCTGCTGGTCCCATCTAAGCCCATGCCTGTAAGCAGCAGTAGGACATGAGCAGGGAGCTGTGCCCAAATTAACACCATTAAAGAACTTTTGGCTCCACCACGGCTCAAACGTTGCTAACATGGTGCTCCTGTGCCAGGGAATTCAGGAGCCATGTTTGTGAGCTTAAGATTTTTTACCCCATGACAAAAAGTGAGCAGGGGAAGAAAAAGAGAGAGAAAAAGGGTTTCAGATGTATCTTGCTGTATTTAATCTTCTCTTTTAAGAGCGGGTGAAGATATAGGATGCCGAAACACTCTATAAAGCTCAGACATCTGGAGCGGAAAACAGTTTAGTTCCACAACATTGGCGCTGTCAGAAATGTATTTAAGAAATACTGAAATCACATGGCATGTTAAAAATCAAAAATAGTGACCCAAGCTAAAGCAGGTTTTTCTTTCTTCAAAAAAAAAAAAAAAAAGGCAAACTAAGCCCAAAACATTTAGCTAAACACCACGGGGAACAAGCCAGGAGCAACTGCTATTGTGTTGGGCATGGATCCACCACGGCTCTGCTTCACCGACCTTTCGCCTCTGCCCCTCGCCAGTCAGCCAGCAACACACGGAGCACTCGAAGGGCAAGAATCCACGACTCCAGCTGCTTCCTTCTGGTCTTGCTGCCACCACAATGTCATAACATTTCCTGACAGATTAGCAGCAAGCCCCCAAATCCTTTCCTCCATCATTCTGCTCCTTGAGTCCCAGAAATATTTGTGCCCTTCTCTCTATATATTTCCAAACTCCTGCCTGAATCTTCCTCAAGAACATTCTGGGTTTGTTTTTTTCCTGACAATTTATTAATCTCCCCTATCCTTGCTTCTTTGCATGGAGTAATTACAATCAGAGGATAGAGATACAGAAGTGGCAGTGCTAAAAACAGACGTCAGCAGGAAACAGCTAAACAGGAGGATGAATTTCAAGGGAGACAACAGCACCAGGAAAGGGTGGGGGAGGACACATGCAGACAGGACCCACACTGACTGTGAATGCAAACCACTGTCACAGTCGTATTCGCAGACTCTCACCCCAAGTCCAAGAAAGCAACTGAAGGACTCCACAAGCCACTGTACCATCCACCACAGCAAATTCTGACTTAACATTCAAGAGACCCTAGCTCACAGCAGAGAACTACCACCACCAGCACAGTGCACAAGGATGGGCAGAACAAAGCCTTTCCCACCCTCCGGAGAGGGACTTCAGATACCTCCTGGGCTTCGGAACTAACTGGAGCTGATGGACCATTCAGTGATGACGAGCCACATATACTGAAAATGCCAAACAATAGTACTGGGTAGGCTTTTCCATCTGCAAGTTTCAAAACACTTCAGAATGGAGGGTGGATGGTGAGGCACAGACTGACAATGTTTCTGGACCCCAGTCACACAGAAAGCCTGAGTGGAGAGCCCAAGCTATCTATCTCTTGGTAAAGGTGGTATTTCTGGATTCCGGCAGACTCCAGCATCTGTCCTACTCCTCGGGCCCAAGCTGCACCAAATACCATTTCTGCTGCTAATGCCAAACACTGATGGCACTTTTAAAACAGACGTGGAAAACACGTGTTATGGGCCTGAGTGGAATTTCTGACCACACACAACACAAGCACACAATCGACCGGTCATGAAATGGGATGCCAGGGCTAAATTGCTTATCCAGCACTATTTGTAAATCCAGTTGGTGAAAGGTATTAGATTATGATTTGCACATAGGAGTCTCTTATAACCACAAGTCTAGGCCCTGGATGCTAGAAGACCACTATGAAACCACTGTGAGATGGCTATGTGAGAAATACACTTAAACAACAAGTGAGAAATACACTTAAACAACAAACTGATATAGCAGGTGAGGCCTTACCATCTCATCTTGGGTTGGATCATTGTCAAAAATCTTCATAGGAGGAGGAAGAGGTGTGTGAGACTCTTCATCCGGTTCATCTTCTCCCCAACCCTTCTTGCTCTTCTGAAGAAAAGTTAAATATAATTAGAAGTAGGGATAGGTTTCTTTTATCTTTTTAGATATCTGAGCCCTACCACCAGGTTTTGAGTCTGTTAATACTAATACTGACTCAGTATTACACTGGGTGGACAGAACTGCAGGTAATGCTAAACATCATGGAAGAGAAGCAATAAAGACGTAAGATTTTGCTGGTTAAACCTAGTGCATTCTAAGAGTTACAGAAATACAGTTTACAGGTCAGCCAAGCAGCTAAGGTGGTTACAGCTGTCTGTGTGCTGATGGAAAAGTATTTTTTTAACTTAAATGAGAACAGGTCAATATACAGTTTTTAAAATGTGTTCCTCTATTTGTGTTCAGTTAGTATCTTCTCCACTTTTGGCTTGTAATTCCTTATTTGCTTTATCAGGAAAGAGCTATTCTGGCAAAGAACATGCCTGCAGAGAAACTGCAGCTACAAATACATAGCAGATTTAACAGAAACATGGCTATTTCTCTGAGTGTTTTCTTTCAATAAGAAATTACACTGCCATGGTAGGATAAAGGTAATATGAACCTCAGCAAAAAGTGATAACAGCTGCTCAAGAACAACTTCATTTCTATGCTTGACAGCTTTCTAATAGGCCATTAAAATATCTAATCAAAGGACAATAATATATGCAGACTTTGAAATGCTGTTCCCTATATATTCCATTGCTCTTTGGATGACAATGATGTTTGAAACACAGCTTCAATCAATGCAATTTTACATATAATTTGCTGTTCCCTCTAGACCCTAAGGGAACTGCATTTACTCAAGCGTGAATCACACACCGAAGAAGAGGCTATCAGAGATATGGTCTTTCCTTCATCAAACACCAACACATACCTCATCTGCGCTATCTCCTTGAGGAGTGGTTTCATCTCCAGTCTTCGGTGAGCCGAGGTCAAAGCTCTTCCTGCCATCTCGCACCTTCTTTTGTTTCTTGATGTTGCTCTCAGTCTTCCCACTGTTCAGCCGGCGCACAGGACTAGTCAACCATTTCTTCAGAGTGTTGGTTGAGCGCTTGGGGCCAGGAGAGCTCTGGATGGAGTTGAGGGACGGCTGAGGTTGTAAGTTGGCCACTGAATCAGACTTGCCCCCATTGTCATTGGAAGAGACTGAATATGTGTCTGGAAGAAAACAATGCAGGTGAGAGATCATACCGGCACCTCCTCGATTTCTTAGTACACACCAAGCGCTTGGCAGTCCTAAGTATGAAAATACAAGCTGCCTCGATGAAAGGTTTGGTGACCTATGGATAGTGTGTAAACTTTACGGCACACCAGAGAGAGGGATGTGCCCTGCAACAGGCATTTTTCACAATCTTACACACTTCCCTCATTTCCTACTACACTATCTGTCCTCATGAAAGATCGTAGACAGCAAAGTTACCTAGTTTTTGATGAAAGCCTAAATTTCATGCTAATTGCAGAATTTCTCAGCTTCTTCCCAGAGATTTCATTGTGAATTGCCAGGAAGAAAATAAGCACAAAAAGCAGATTACTACAGGAGACCTGACAGCCACCAACACTTTGTCAGGTTCTGATTCCATAAACGTTTCTCAGCTGTTTCCAGATCCCAATGACATTACTGTTAGTTACACTACTTATTACCTTTTGAAGGTTATTTGAAGCACCTTAAAATTATCTCCTTTGCCCCTGAAAGCAATTTGTCAGAAGACTTCACACTTTCCCTAGAACTGAGAAACTGGAATGAACAATTACAAAAACTGACAAATTGTTAAAACCAAAGGAAACTCCCAAGAAGAAGATACAAGGCAGGCTCAAAGTTAAAAAGGTTTTCCATTATATCCAAGCAGGAGATTCTGCTGAACTGTATCCAACTGCAATTATTGATACACATGTTCAGACTAGCACCTTAGAAATGACTGCAACCTCCCTTACCGCCCCCAAAAGCAGCAGACCAAAGATGTGTCAATGTCAGTAAATCTATAAAACCAAAGCAAACAAGTTGCTGGAAGATTTCTCAATTGCCCTTTAGGAACAAGTGCCCTGCTTTCACCTTTCTGAAACCATAGCAAGGCAACTCCCTCCCCAAGAGCAGTCAGGGACTGCGATTGCTTAATTCCACACTGTTTAAGACAAAATTTATTTTTTTTTTTACAGAATTTAGAAATTGTCACATTCCTGTAAGATACATCTCAGACTGCACATAAGAAAGCAGTCAGCTGATGTTATTAAACACTTTTAGATGGTTATCTTTGAATCTTTTATCTGCCCCAGCAGAAAACAAAAATATAAGTTACAACACGTGAAAATAGCCTGGTGCATCCAGATATTCTCAGTTCAGCAATAAATATCATCAGAGATACTGGGTAGTACACATGCTGAAGGAGAGCTACTGTCCCAGAGAATCATTACCCATATTGTTTTAGAAGCCAGTTCCTGCTACCTGCATGCAGAGCTCCTACCCCACCGGGCAGAGCTGCTGCTCACAGCCAGCTACGCACCGAGCAGAGACTGCAGCCTGCCTTGTCTGCCAGCTTGTAAAATGCAGACCGTGAGGGTTATGATATTTTATAACCATAGACAGCCTCAGTCAGAAGTTGAACCAATAATTTATTACATACCTGAGGTCAAAAGTTAGGTTTTTAGAACATACGAAAGTAATTGTAACAAGCTAGAGGAAGTCAAAGTTCATTTCCCAGACAGGAAGAAAATCCAAATCATCTGTCTTCTGATGACAGGCGTGAGCGTGAGAGGGGCTGGGAAGAGGACGGATCCCAGGTGGAGCTGCTGGGGTTTTTCTGACCTTCCTCCACAAGGGCAAAGTAGCAGTCTTATCTCAGAAAGGCCTGGGTTTAGCCAGCTCCTGCTGATGTTATTTCATGCACACAAAGTGGCGTTAAATCAACTAGCACAAGATAATATTTGTCAGTGACCAGCTTATCTTCCACTCAATAGGCTTTAGATAGTCTCCCCTCGCAGGCTCCACGTGATGCTCTGGGAGTTTATCAGCGCACCTTGCATCAGCAAAATTCAGGGGTTTGCGATTTTGATTTTGATTTTGCAAGTGCCCTCACCCCTCCGTCCCCTCCAGCAGCACCAAACGCCCCGCAGGCAATGGGGGAAGCTGGAAGGCTCCTCGCCAAGGGGCTGTGCCGAGCCGGGTGTCCTCAGGTGCCCGTGTTCCCGCTGCCGCTGCAGTAGGATTAACTTTGGGAATGACTGGTGCAAAGGGAGCTGGGCTGCAGTCACCGAAGGAGAAATGCTGGAAACGATCGTTCTGTGGAGGCTGCCACTGTCAGGGACGATTTGGGGCAAGCAGCCGTATCACAGCCTCCCCCTTTGCTGGGGACTGGGCTCGGGGGGAGGTTGAGGACAACCGAGGACAAGCTGATCTTCCGACATCTTTGTTGATTAATGTACAGAGAGGTTTTTACTACAGCTTGGAAGTAACACAGTCCAAACCCCTACCTCCAGTCAATGGCATCTTGCCAATTTAACTTTTAGTAAGGGAAGGAAGCTGATAGGAGGTTAAATGGAGCCTGGGACAACCCCATCCACCCCAAGGATTTGTTATCGAGAAGCACAATCCTACCTCAGCCCAGTGGGCTTGAGGCAGGGCGAAACCCAGGAACTCTGAAGTCCATGATGGAAGGGACAGGGACCTCCCTTCCCACCGGGAAACACCCACGGTTTCAGAGTGGGGCCAGGCTCTGGCCTTGCTGCTCCCTCTCCTTTGCCCAGGCAGCACAGCCCCGTTCGGGGCACAGACAGACACACAGCACCTCTCACACCACAGCGCTCTGCTCAAGGCCATCCTGGGGAAGCGACGGTCAGTCATTATCCCCTCTCATCCCGGGGAGGGCAGCAGGTGGGCAGAAACAGCCCAAGTCCTGAGCTAGCCCACAGTCCATCCTACTTTGTCCAAAGTTTAACCTAGAGCCAGGAAACCTCTGCAGACCAAACATCAGGCCTCCAGAGCCACAAGCCATGATGAAAGCCAGCCCAAAGGTTTCCAGAGGGAGGTGTGTTACACCACCGTGCAACGACCCCACTCGAACGAGGCTCTGCATTTTCCCACCCAAGGTCATGCCTTTGGTGAAAAGGCTGTTTACCAAGGGGTTACTAAATCTCGGTTGTACCATGCTGTACACAACCCTGGCAGATATAAAGTCTCCTTCTTTCTCCTTGTCCACTGAAGTGCCCTGGCTGACCACCGTAAGTCATCTGGGACAGAACCTGCTTGGGCTTCACTTGGCCCATGCAGCCCAAGACTGGAAACGTGGCCTTACCTTGCCTTTACATGGTAACGTGGTCTCCACTGGCTGAAGGACAGGCAGGGAGGTGGAAGAGAAAGGCTAGTATAAATCTCTCTGCTCCCCAGCCACCATGAGAGCCCCTCAAGGGCTACACCCAGCCCCCTACACACGTACAAAGCACTCCCATCTCATGGTCCCGCTTCGCACCATTGCCAAACACGCGCTATCCAAAAACCACACCGAGAGTCCACACACAATATTCATAACCTTTTTTCCTTTTCTTTTTTAAAGGAACTGCAAATATGGACACGTTTGTGAGCAAGTCACACCTGCCATTTGCCAGCCCTGCTGAGGATGATTTCTTTGCACATAAAGCAGGTCACCTCAACATGGTCACAGAGGCAGGACTGGAGCTCAAGGAAGAGCAGAGCTCACGAAATGAGAGACAGAAACATGCAACACAAAAAATACACTAAGCAAACTGTATTGGTAGAGCTGTTTGGAAAAACAGTTTGCTTAAGAAAAGCCAGAGAGCACTTTGGAAAGAAGCAGCGGCACGTCGCATGGTAATTCAGGCAGCCGCCGCTGCCCGCAAGGACCAGCAAAGCAGCGGCTGCCCTCGCACTGCACCAGCTCTGCAGGAATGTCAGGGCTCGGCAGAGACATGCAGCAAGCAGTTGTCCTGCCAGCAATTTCCCAGGACACACGTGTCTAAAAAAAGGTATTTGGTGAAGCGAAATGTGTGTAGGGAGGTCAGCAGACTAGTGTGGCTAGATTGATTTCCGGGCCAAGCCATTCATTCGGACGGAAGAAACGATGGTTTCCAAAACACCACTAAGCAAACCTCCAAGAAACTTCTGGCAATAGGACTGTGACAGATACTCAGCCAGACCAAAGAGCTTTAACATTCAGAGCTTTTGCACCACCGGAGGCATGAAGTATTTGTTGCTGTTGCTCAAATGAACAGACATCTATAAAAGCACAGCTCTTTTACTTGAAAAATGGAAGAGGTTCCTTGGGTGAAAGGAAAAACAAAAATCTCATAGACCCGTTTTAGACGCACAGTTGTATTCCCATTTGAGTCAGCAGG
>NW_009633564.1:25478-40776 GCF_000690535.1 Cariama cristata
GCTGGAACATAAATACAAGGCATTTTATTTTTACCTCCCTGTTCCTGAGAGCATGCACAGGAGGGGAGGTCTGTCTGATCAGGCTCATGCAGCACTGGACTCATCTGCAGGAACCCAGATTTCTAACAGGGAAAGGGAAAGGCTTCTCAGAGAAACTCAGAAGAAAACATCAGGCTTCTCTTTTTGATCCATACTAACCACAGATCATACATGACAGGAAACAAATACGCTTCCATAACCAGAAGTTAATACAGAATATAGGTGTATCTATGAGGACAGGTGACTATGGCAGGACACAATCTTGCTTTAGGTGAGAAGAGACGAATCTTCTGATTTATGTATGGCTCCATTTCTCACCCCAGAAAAACAGCCTGAGAGAAAAGGATTTTTCCACAGAAGTCAAAGCCAGAATGGGAACTCCATAATCCTATTAGCACGTGCATTTAAATCAACAATTTTTTTTGTAGAAATAATTCCACTCATGAATGAAAGCCAGTAACGACAATCTGACCGACGAGCACATAAATTACCTCTGCCATACTTGACAGAGCCCATTTTCCATACTTAGTGATTCCTGTAAAATAACATTTCTCACAAAGACAGAATTGAATCAGATGTGGGTGAAAGACTAACTCAGTCTTTACTTGAGCTATTATTTCCTGAAGATTTCCAGAAAATCTTGGAAAGCAGGAGTCATCTAGACCCATCCTATGTACAAAGCCTCTATATTAGTATTTCACACTAAATAAACAAGAACCATCTAAGCCATCAAAATGCACCCTCTCCTGCCCTTTCCAAGAGCATCTCCTTCACCATACAGACTGTAGGCTCCAGTTCCCAGCTCTCAGCCCCTTGAGGCTTTATACTCTCCCTCGGGAAACGCTGCTGTGAGAGCCACCTTGGATCTGCTCGAGGGCTTCAGGGCTAAAGCTCTGCTCGACGGACGCAAAGAAGGCAGAACAAGGTATGAAAACTGCTTCTTTGGTCTCTTCCATGCTTTTGTATTAAATGTCCAAAACATGCTCAGCGAAACATTTTTATTGGCACAAGTCAGGGTTACTAAACTTTGTGGCTTAGGCAGATGACAGTACCAATCCCAGTTTTAGTGTTAGAGCCTATTTTGCCTGTAAAACCTGGCATGGATTTGCAAAGTAGCAACATTTGGATAATACAAAGTCACTTTCCGGCTATTCCTCAAGTGAAAACACTAGTTCATAACAGCGTAAATAATGAATCTGACAACTTTTAATGTCAACAGAGAAACCACCTCCTCAGACACTGCCTCCGAAAAAGGATCCAGCAAAGAACGTAAGTGAACAGGAGGAAATTTTCAGTACCCATGTCAGATAAAGACTTGAAAAGCCCTTTAGATTAGAAGTAGGTTGAACTTTCGCAATGGAATTGCAAAACTCGCCCTGGAGTCCTCCACGGCTCCCTATCCACTCCCAGCTCTGCTCAGCAGCTCTACACATGTCCAACCACAGATTTGCCCTGCGCTTCAGCTTGAGGGAAAAATTAGATGAGGCCACATAGGACCAGGCTTCACACCAGAGGGTAAAGAAACGTTCAAACTACGCCACTGAAATCTAAATGCAAATTTTGCTCCAAGGATCAAATGTTCTCCTTAACTTTATAATCTCCTGGAAATGAGCAGAATTGAGAAGGTTCAACTGAATTTTCTGTTTGTGTCTTGGAGTATCATTTGAAGATTCAACCTGGAAATAACATCAAAAAGCACAAATCAATCTGGCAGGATTCTCACAATTCCATTTAGGTGGATGAAATTACTTCTGTCCAAACTGAAGAACAGTGGTATGGAGTTAAATATTTTATGCAAAAGTTTCTAGTTCAATAGAGAAAGTAGCCTACGCTGCTAAAAGCAAATGTACTTGACAAACTTTCCAGTCACTGTCATGCAAAAAACTCAGAATTTGACTTTGTTTCACTGCCAAACACGCAAACATGACTAACTTCCAAAAAGAAGAGGGGAAAAAAGGACTGAAAACTAAATGAATCGCACAACATTCCAAATGTACTGCTTCTTTAACGAATAGCTGATATTTCTTGGAAATGGGAAGGAAGAGCTGTTTTGAGATAGAGGATGATCTGCAGAGTTCCCTTCAGCTATTCCGCAAAGCAGGGGATGCCTCTAGGGGATTTCACGTATGGGTTTTGCCTTTGGGAAATGCTCACATATCTGTTGGTTTAAATATTCAACGTCCTGATCATCACTTCCAGGTAGAAACCTAAGGCAAGGAAAACAAGCACTCACCTAAGCTGGGGCGGGCACTCGGAGAAGCTCATTTTGGGGGCAGGCAGCAGCTCACCTCATGCTCTCGGCAGCCAAGGAGCTCTGCACTCTTCTGCCCAAGGGTGATGCAGAGCGGGAATCACACCCTGTAGGAGCTTCTCTCTTTCCATTAACTACAGAGGGAGTCCAAGGAAATTACAGCCTTAGCTAAATTTAGTTATTGTGAATCCCCTTCCCACATTTGAGTATGTTTCATACCAGGCCAATCTCGCAGCAGGAAATGATTAGCTGAAGTTAAGCATCTGACAATTCACTTTAATGAGCAATAACTCATGGCAACCCGCCATTAGTTTCAGTTGAATAGCTTTTATTTTTAGCTGGTGTTGCTCAGATGCGGCTTTCATCCAGCATGTGCTGGGAAAGCTGACATCCCAAAGTAGTCTCCAGGTCTTGGTTGTGCCAGTTGGGGTGTCAGGGCTCAAGAGCTCCAGTTCCTGGAGGTCAGAGAAAAGTCACTGCAGTTCTGGGAAAGTTTCAAGGAGTGAGATAAAACCCAAAGCCTGGAGAAACAGCACAGAGGCACGCAGTCTCAAGAGACCTTGCAAGAAAAGTTACTGAAATCCTGAGAGCGTGCTGAATGAGTGAGCTGGGTCTCCAGGGAGAGAAACAGCACAACGGGAAGGCACAGAGAGCAAGCCTGCTGAAATAAAACATGACTTTGTTACTGTCCAACAGTGCCTAGTGAGAGAAATAGCTACAGAAGTCATCTCTATTGTATCTGCTGCTTCATGTGGATCTAAAGCTATTGTCAAAGGTGACTGTAGGAAGGGCATGGGGAAAAGAGGAAGATGAGTCCTTAGATGAACACAGGGCAGGGTCTTGTTTCCTACAGACAAGCATTTAACCAAGGAGCTGCTGCACATGAAGGCAGAACATGTCCTTGTGCCTCTGAAGAGGCTCTCAGGAAAGCGTGCAACTCAACCCCACGGCACCAAGTACTTAAAACCACAGCCGAAACATCTGCAGTCCTCCTCTCTGGATGTCCCACTCGGAAATGTGTTTCCATAAAACCGCTTACAACTGTGATAGGTATCTACGACTTCGGTGGGAGGTTTGAGTCTTTCTCTCTCCATTTATCAGCCTGACAAATTCATCCTGCTTCAGAGTCCCATCTGACCCCTCACATAAGCTGCTGTGAGTTCATGACAGGAATAATAAGAGAAACATCCAGAGTGAATCCACCAACCCGCTGGTAAGTGAGATGCTCCTAGCCTGCTCCTATCTCAAAATATTATGAGACACGTAGGTTAGTGGCCTGCCTTGAGTCCTTCAAGGGAATACTGCTTATCTCCCCAACAAAGCAACAACTTTTTAGAATAGGTTTTCACTGAATAAAAGGGTGTGGAAAAGCTCAGAAGAAGATCAGTTGCTCCACAGAGCAGAGTTTGAGGTCAGACGCAGTATTTCTACGCAGTTGATTTCATTCACCCATTCTCTTGCCTCCGGTGTGTGCCCAGCACGCGTCCCAGACCAGCCCAGAGCCGGAGAACAGTGAGAGCAAGTCCGACACATCTGCTGGGAGCACACGTTGGATCGGGCTTCCCGTAATGCCTCACAGATGGGAGAGCAGATTTCTGAAGTCAAGAGGCACACGTTTTGCTTTAGCAAAGAAAGAAAATAAAAAGTCAAGACTAACAAGATCCAGAAAGGGCATGCTTTTTTTTTTTTTGAACAAATCAACATTTATTTCAATTTAGTCAAACAACTCCTTGAAGCACTTCTCTATGTTCTACTTTACATTTTGTATTTACACTGTCCTCATTCTGTGACAAAAATAAAGTAATCCCCGACTCTGAAGATTCCAGAATAAGTGTCGCTAGCAGCAAAAAGAACAAAGCCCCAAACACAAAGCAAAAATCCCCCTTGATATATTTTGATAGGAGACTTATGCACATTCCATAAAAAAGTTTTAACCCTGAACCTTTATGGAAACCTATATGGGATGATGAAGGGAAAAATGTCATGTTTGAAGCTAAACAAGAAGAGCAGCATTTGCTGGCCTTTGCAAGTACACTGTCACTTTTAGCATAAGGAACTGTGAAATGCTTAGACACCCACATAGAAGCAGACTTTTAAACTTTGATCTAAGCAGTTTTGCTCTGCTGGGAGCGTAAGGGTACCAGAGTCGGCGAATACCATCTTTTATCCTGGTGGTGGGCACAAAAACAAATTTTATTACACATGGTTTCCAAGCAGCTCTTAGTACAACACAAGCCTTATTCTTTTGCAAAGTGTCAAGGGTCAGCTTCATTCAGCAGCTCCCAAATTGAGCTACTGTAAGATTTTTGAAGTAATTTCTCAGTTAAATGACATCATTGCCAAGGTCAACTCTGTCTTACGCTTGAAGCCGGCAACCTCTATGACAAGGTGAACCACTCTGCTGAATGCAGGGAGAGGAGGGAGGAGGACGACATTTGAATATTGTATTTATGTCTCCCTACCTCGAAGGAAACTGTGGCTATGTACCCAAACAGTTCCTCATGGAAACAACAGAAGAGTATCGGTGACAAAATAAATTGGAATTGGAAAAAAAAAAAAAAAAAGCAAGAACAGAACCCAAAGCTTTTTTGGGACAGGAAGAAAAACTGCATGTTGAGAAAGAAGGGATTGGTCATTAAACTTTCCAGGCACACACAGGGCTCAGAAAGCACAGAAAACAAAGCAGAACAAACAAACACAACTGTGTGCATCTTAGCGTCAGCTTCTTTTGCCAAATGCAGTAGCTTCCAACATTCAGCAGCTGTCTTGCTTTCTAGTGCTGTGGAGTTCTCTTTGGTACTTGGAGGCTGTCAGGAGCTCCGGGCAAAGAGAAAGTCTTTGTCCATTTACCAACCAATTCCAAAGGCGCTGATCTTGAATAACTTTACTAAGCAAGAGTGACACAGATGTTTAGGAAAGGGGGCTTTTCTCTTAGTAAAGTTGTGGTAGGTGCAGTGGAAACCCAAGGCAATCTACATGCTTGTCAAATTCTGCCTAGGTAAGAAGAGAGTCCTCCATGAACGTCTCTCATTTGTTCACTCTTAAATTATTCAGGCTCTGACAGCCCCTGAAAAGAAAAGAACGGAATAAGAATAAGTTGTAAGTGGTGCAGGGCAAGAGCGGACACCACGTAACCACCAAGAACAACGAGGTTGGGGTGTTTGACGACAGACACACTGTAGCCGGAGCCTCCAGGGCTGGTGCCCAAAGCAGCTTCCTCCACGCCCTTGTCCTCCAGAAATACTAGCGGAAAATACAAGCTCACAGCAAAGGTACTGGTTGGGATGAATTAAAAGAAGTAATGAATGAAGTAAATGCAAACAGTGGTTCAGAAATAAAACACACAGATAAGAACTGCTGGTGCTTGTGATGTTTTGCTCTTTGAACACGGCACAGGGAAATGGCTAAGCAGCTCAAAGACTTTTAACTACACACTCAAGACTATCAGTTAGACTTGTGGGAAGCTTTAATTCACTCCGCTTAAGTAGGAAAATCAGAACATCACTTGCCATCCCATATAACAGTCTCACACGATCTATGTATTGTTTTTTCATTTGACAGCTCTCCAGGGCAGAGAACAGTTCTGTGAGGAACCTTCCCCGTGGTGCTGGTCAACAAGTTCATCAAATGTCAGGTGACAAGAATCACTACTACACTCTACCTGCATTGACAAGAAAGATGGGACAGGAACTTGAAGTCTCAGAGAGTATCTGCTGCATGGGAACAGGAGAGCTCTCTGCAGCACCCTGCTCAGCTCACAGCCCTCTGAAGCTGTGCAAGTGCCTTGACCTAGCCACCAGCCTCTCCCAATAAGGCTAGTCCTGCGAAACTCATTGATTTTGACTTCTGGAGGGCCACACGTAGCCTCCCATGGCTTTTACAGTGCCTACACCATTCCTCCTTACCAGCAGCCTCCTCATGGAAAAAAATCTATGTCCAGCTTAGCAGAGATGTGGAGAGGTTCACTGCATAAACTGCACTGCTTCATTCCCAGCTGCATCACTGCGCCTAACCGCAAATAGCTGTAAAAATGCTCTACCAAGCAACACATCTAATAAGCGATTATCATTACAAAAGCCATCTTCACTATTGCTGAGTAGTTGCTTTCTTTTGGCCCCATCTTTCAACGTAGTTCAGAAAAAGAAACACTTCTTTGAACACAACAGCAAGGGCTGGACTGGTCTAGCAGCAGAGGCTCTCTGACTCTGGAAAACCTTTGTCGAATATCGGTGATCTCTTACTGCAATGCAAGATGTCTGATCACAGACATCCACGTGCCTGATAGTTTAGTATCTCTGGGACACGTGACTGCAGTGAATATTCAGCAAGCATTAGCCTTTAGATGTTTGTCTGAAGCTTGCCTTGCTTGAGGCTTTTCATAGACACACCGCCAGATCAAATTTTATGGCAGCACAGCTCTGAGCAGCTACAGCCCTCCCTGAACAGCTGAAGATGTTCAAGCCTGAGTAATTTCTCTGATACTAAGACAAAGTCAACTAAGATGCTGCTGTCTGCTCAGCACCTGCATGCTGGCAGGAGCTGTGCTCTGCTATCCTGGAGCTGAAGTTACTACTGTAACATTCAAAGTGTTTGTCTCCTTCTTGCCTAAAGCTACGATTTTCCTTCTGCTGCCCCGGAAAGGATCCCTGTTGATTAACACTTATTCCATTTCCTAAAGAAATCTATTCAGCCTCCACACACTTCAGCTGAGAGTGATGTTTGAATATCGCGTTGATCCTTGGGGTTCAAACTACAAAAGGTACAAAGAATAACAGACTTGAGGCACTTCAATGGTATTAGCTGTGAATCATCTTTTTACATTGTACCACTCAGATACATTCGGATCTAAAATACATTTGCATTTCTAACTAAAACAGATTATCATTAGTAACTAAAGAATGTCTTAAATCAGAATCCTTAGGCCATAAAAGCTAATTGCATGATGCTAAAACTGGATTTCAAAAATATACATATTATACCCCCTGCAGGATTAATTAGGCAACATCTCTTCAAAAGAGTTCTCAAAAGTGTATTTATTCAGCATGTGGTTAAATTATCCTGGGTTGTGCAACACTTTTCAGAGCCTGCCTTGGCGCACGCTTCTGCGGCAGCAGACAGCTGGGGCCTTGTTTGTCAGGGGTGCTCAACATGGGCAAATCTGATTCGGGACCGCAGCGAACCCCAGCCGATGAGAAGGAACACACATGCTGGTTCGTGCTCTCTGCCTCACAACCACCTCGATGATGCCTTCACCCCTAATGCAATCCTGCTGCATCCCACTGCGCAGCGGGGGTTTTTTTGGCCACAGTTAACCGGTGCCGCTGAACAAGATGATCTCGGGTACGTGCGTGATGTGCTTCCTAGGACATCCAGGCCTATAAAAAGGCTGAAATCAACTTGTAGATAAAAATCTGGAAGCTATAACTGCTGATTATTTGATGCTCATTTTGTCACCAACTGCTACGTGACCTCAAGAAAGTTTCAGAGCTCTCACTGGACTGTGATATGTTTTCAGATAGGTTAAGACTGTGCGGCATGTCTAGGGGATGTAAGAAACCACTGTTCTCTAAAGCTGTATGTGCATTATGAAGCAAGGAGAAAAAAAAAAAAACAAAAAAACAAAACAAAACAGCACAACATAACAGGGCGCATCTTCACCCGCTATACTCTGTAGCTGTAATTGTCAGCAAGCCTAAATGACTCGAAAAAGTGTCCTCTGGATTTAGCTGTAGCTGGGGATGTGCCACTATCAGCTCTCCTTGTGTGCTCGGAGCTGCTTGCTGCATGTGAAATCCAAACATGGAAAAATGCCCAGAAAACCTAACAGTGGAGACAGCTCCTGGGTCATTAAACCCAGTCCCCTATCACACGTAATAGTCCATCTCTTTCCTAAACGTTTAATTCAGTGCTGTCTTGTGCTAGTGAACAAGGGATCTTTGCTCAAAACTGACATATAGACCGTACTTGTGTTTTGCTGCATACAGCAACATTACGTTCCCACGTTTAATTTACAACTTTCCAATACAAAAAGAGAACAGTCTCCACCAGAAAGCACCTACTGTTTCCTCAGGATCACGTTTGCTAATGGGCTCCCAGCAGGTCTGGCTCCCAGGCTTCACCCTTTTATGCAACTTTACAGCTTGGCACAGCCTGGAAGACCATTTTGCATGGATCCAAGATTTCAAAGTTGTTGAGCTGTACCAGGACTAGCAATGGCTGTAACACATGGAACAACCAAGTGCACTGGGGTGCAATAAAGGCAACAGAATAGCAATTACTAACTTCTTTTTGTGTGGCAACACAATGGGAGATGTATTTTTTCTATTTTCCAAAAGTACTGAGCAACCACAGTTCCCGTATAGTAGAGGAGCACCCGAAAGCATTGGGAAGTGCTAGGAGGTGAGGGAGTAAGAAACCAGCCAGAGCTATAGCGGGCTTTCTGCAACATGATGTTATGCGTGCTACATTAGAGTAAAGCAAATGATTAAGTACGTAAACTGAAGCGTATATAATGGTGCTCTCTTCATTAAAAAGAACAAACCCCCATGGCTGTTCTATTATTAACTGCTGTAATTCAGTTTGCAGGTTCTATTTCTCATCTCACGAGGACTTCACTGGTGAAATTTGCATATTTTGTCCTAATTATCTGAAAGGAGCCCAGGTGATGTGTGTGATTTCCACCTTCTCAGCCTGCTGGGAAGAGGACTGGGGGGCTGGTCCAGGACAGAGGCTGACAGACTGAGAGGCACATCAAAGTCAACAGGAGACCTGATGGGATGCACTACCTTCCTTCAATCCAATGAATGATTTGCGTTTCAGCATAATCGGCCACATCAAACATTACGAACTAAAAGCAAACAGGTTAATTTTTGGTTTGTGGTTTTCTAATGGCAAAGAACATTAGCCAAGGGAGATGTTTTTAAGCATATCTCGTTAGGTATTTTATAATTCTTTACATGTGCTGAAGTCCCACTTATCATCTACAGATCTTTTTTTAAGAAAATGGCCAGATGTGCTTCTGTAGTTGTTTTAAAAAATGTCTTTACATGACATTGAATTGCATGATGCAATATTAGCAATTGAACTGTTCTGCAACAGCAACTGATAGCAGTGGCTAAACTGGCAGAGAACTGTATTTCCTTACTGAATTGAAAACCACATCTGTAGATCCTTGCTGTAATCACTAACCGTTCAACTAAGTCTTCTCTTTCAAAAAGGAATTGCATCTTTTGCCAGATGAAAATGTTTTCATAAATGCTGTTAACAGACAAGAATTACGCTGAAATGGAACAGTGTTCTGGTGTGTTTGAGAAGTATCTTGATGCTATTTTTAGACTGAAACATTCTGAGGTTTGGTTTGTTTTTAAAACTTTAAAATTATAGATTAGTTTTCCCAATACATACACAAGTTTTAACAAGGTGTATGGTAAAACATAACCGTTCGGGGAAAAAAACCAAAATCCTTCTGGGGTCATGTGAAAAAACTCCCTTTTGTTTCACTTCCAAATGGGTAGATTTTATTTCAGCATCCATGCATTGAATTTCTAAACAATACATCTATCTGGCACTTATTTTATAGGAAAGCAGCATGTTTAGTTACCCCATATGCTTTGCAATGAACAGGGAGTTACCCAAGCTATATTTTTCACAATTATCTGTTCTCTTTCTCTTAGAATAGAGTCTCCCTTCTTCAGGCTTTTGACAAGATGAATAAAGCCTTGTGAATTCTTATATGCTTCTTCGAGTGAATGGGAAGTTTAGGAGCTTTGCCTGCATAAAAGCAACCCCCACATTTCTTCAAAGCTGGATGAATTTATGAAAGTTGAAAAAAATGGAGCAATCTGAATAATAAGGGTCCCCTCCATGCATTAAGCCCCCGACTAGTAACTGAAAGCTGATGTTTATAGAAGCTCTTGCTATCTATTTTACACATATGAATTAAGTTCTGAAAGTTTATTTTCTGTACAACTTCTGTCACATTCTGTATATAACCACATCTCAAAAGATAGGGCTGCAAGGTAAGTGGCAAAAGGGAGACAGAAAGCCAGAGGATGAGGGGCTAGCTTGTGTCAAGAGAGTTAGAGTTGCCTAGCAGTGTGTGTAACTTTCAAAAAAGAAAAAAATAACACTAGTATTACTTTGATCTTGGGAACTGATAGAAAGTTGCTAAAGCATCCTGAACACTGGCACTGATACCATAAACATCAGATTTACAGAAAGTGGTTGGCGGAAGATGAGATCGGTGAGCAGAGAGTCATGTGCAGCAACCAGCACTCTGAATAACCTCAAACCTCCCGTACTCTTGGACGCTTTATAGTTTGCAGTAACACAGATCCACTGAAAACTTGACGTGCTGTATCCATGAACAAGGTTTCTACCCTCAAAAAAACCCTCCTGGGAACAGGTAAGATTTAACAACACTTAAAGCTAAATAATGCTACAAAGAGCTCACTGTTCCCCCAGCCTGCCAACACAGCAATGGCCATGCTTCTCCTTCAACTGTCCACGTTCAGAGGTTGCTTATCAGCCTCAGGACTTCTCCAATCTCATTGCCGCGTTCAAGGGAGGACATGCTCACGCACACAAATACTAACAGGTTCAGACCAGTGAATCTTTATTTACCCCAAAAGACTGGCATGGGGACATGCTTAACTCAGGACTACCTGTCAGGAGGGTGTAAAGCAGGTGTGAGAAAGCACATGTCCACACTAACAAAAAAAGAGTGATTTTTTTGCTAACAGTATTCACCTTGTCATGTTAATCCCACTTGCTCAACTGAGCAGCGTTTTCATCAGCTCTTTTGTCCCTTCCAATAACTATCTGCCATGACCTACTCTGACTCCTGATTCAGCCTGCAGAGGTGAGAAAACACAGGACGTGGAAGAGATGTTCCTGTCATGGGCTTACCAGTTTTCTCTTAATAGAGCTGGAAGGAAATAACAAGTCTCCCAAACCTCGCCACAGCCATTTGCTTGTGAACCTGCCAAGAGAAAGAGCCGAGCACAACCCTGGCATGAGAGAGAGACTGCCCACAGAAGACCAGTACACTTGATCCTCTTGACTTTACTGAGATGCAACTAATGAGCAACAGATGGACTTCACCCAAGGAGTATATTTGGGGAAGGTAACAGTTTCCTCATATTTCTCATTCAGGAAGGACCAGGAAACAGCAAGCTTTGGTTGACACCCTTAATTTTACTATTGTTTTCTCTTCTGCCTCAATTTTGACGGAACTGCTTTGGCCATGCATTCCATTACACTTTACACAGTGTAACCATGGCTCAGCCTGAAACACTAAATAAAATATGTTCAAATTAGGAAATGTTATGGGCTTGAATATATTACTGCAGATCACTCTCTTGCTACCACTCAGCACAAAGGTACCAGTTTCCTTAGCAAAGCTCTGCAGCTCACTGTAACACAGTGTCAGCGCCTTCTATAAAAAGCGCCATCAGATCTCACTTTTTACCTAATGAAGAAATAACTTTTATTAACGTGCTGTTGACAGGCCTTGTAATGGTGCCGGTTTGCTTAACTTCCAGTTAAGGCTCTGTTTCTGACCAGCTAGCAAAGACGTACAAGGTGGCTGGCTGAACTCCCTTCACTGCACATTAGTCACCATCACTCTGTCAAGAGAAGCTTACTTTGTTAATCTTACAGCAAAGAGGTTGACCAGACTGAGCCAGTAACAAATCAAAGACTCAGGGAAGGATAGCAAGAAGAGGAAAAGGAAGGACAGAAAGGAAAAGAGGACGGTAAAAAAAATGCAGAACAGTAAGACTGTTGGAGATAGAAGTCAGAGAGATAGGAAATTAAAGTAAGAGCTTTACCAGGAGCTTAGCACAGACACAGACTCACTCAATCTTTCATTTTTTAACACACTGAGGTTAAAGGTTTGACATTCGGATTACGTCTCTTTTGTTCTGAAATGGAAAGTTTGGATGTGACCAGCAGCCTGCTGAGAAGAGCAGCTGTTCAAGGAGGTAGAGGGACATGTTCTTTATTGAAGCCAATACAGCACATCCATTTAAATCTATCTTCCCTGTTTCTGGCTACCCTCAAGTAAAAAGTGTTTTATATTCTCACCTGAAACCACTCTGCAGCCACATAATATTACCTAGAATGAGGAGTAAGGTGTTGCACTGTACAGTTATCCTGACAATAGACTACTTTTAACCACAGACTCTTTTCTTTGGGCTGTACCTGATGCACTCATGCTAGATTCTCAAGTCCAGTAGACGGGAACATCTCTCTCCTTGTGCTCAAAGAAAAGCATTTCCTACAACTTGTTAGTGCTTTCCACCTTCCTGGTGCCCCTTAGGGAAATGAGACCCCAGCGTGCTCCAGGTAGGGCCAGAACTGAATGAGCTCAAATACTGCAAAGAAACGTCCTCTAAATAAGGCCTGGGGTATAATACAGCAGACAGAATTTAACTTCTAAGTTCAATCTGAGTCACTGACTAGTCTTTACAGCCCTCCCTGTGCAGCAGAGCCTGGAGCTCAGTCTCCACCTGACCCAAGCTCCATGCACCCACTGCTGAGCTTCAGAGCTCTGCCCTGAAGGTAGTGCAGAGTAACGGCACTCACCCGCTGGAATTGGCTCTGTGTTTAAAGCCAACAAAGTTTTGACCATGTCACATTCAAGGCATGGAGCTGACCATTTGCTTTAGAAAAGACATTTCACAAAGCAGGAATCTCTCCAATTTCTTTACTTTCCCTCATTACCACCCATTTAAAGGAGCCTCTAATCTGAACCACATAGATAACTGAGCAGATGGACTCCACGTGAAAAGAAAATATAGTACATTCAATTGCAAATCCTGGACTGATTTCTAAGGAGACTTCAATGACTTTCTAGTTATCAGAAGACCATCAGAATTTGAACGCTCTTACCAGCCCATTTTCAGGGCCAGTTTTGCAGCACTAAGAAGGATCCCATTACACTAGGTCACTTTGCATTTAGCAGTTACTGCCAAAAGCCCCGCTTGCCCACTCTTGGCTGATTAAGGCCATTGGCCTAAAGGCTGTGCAATTCTACTGCTCTTAACTACCCCTTTTTATGGCTGAAAGCAAGTAACAGACTCTTGTTCTGAGGCACTCCTATATTAGGATTCGTATCTCTCCATATTTCAGAACGGACAAGTAGTCCTTATTTAGTTCATGCAAGGGACTATCAGGGTCAGAGCAAAACTGCAAATGGTAGTAAGTGTCAGTTGCTTTCTCTGGATGGATCCCAATAGCTTTTTGTACATGGGCAAAGCTGACAAGACCAGAAACTCACCAAGAGAAACCAGCGAAAAAACAGTATCAAGGTCTGTACTGCTGCAACAGACAGGATAAGGTTGATGCAAAAGAATAGTTTGAGTTATCTGTCAAAATCCTTCAGAGAAATGCCCAGTTATACAATATATATGTATTTCATGATACACTGGGGACCTAGGGCTTGCGTTTTTTCAGCTCTGCATTATTGTTGCTATTTAGGAGACCAAACATTCACATCACAAAAAGCACCAACACAGCTTGTAACTGACACAACCTTTGGTTGAGCATAGACCGCACGCTCATCTTCTCAATTTCTCTCACCGGACAGTTCTTATTGGCACAACCAAACCTACCCAGTTGTTGCAAAAGATCAAGATACATCAGGCATCTGTCATCAGGAAAAAGCAGAGCTGCATTTCCAAAGGCAAAGGGAAGGCCATTTATGGGGCAGCTGTGAGAACAGCTCCAAGGTGCTTCACATCCATCTTAAATACAAACTACAGTCACCTATTCGCACTGCAAGTCTGAGATCAGTGAGAAGCCCTGCCACAAATCGGGTCCCCCCAAAAGCAAAGATGATCAGTGACAATGCAGAATACATGAAGTTAGAACTTCAAAGGTCTGTTTGCCACATTAAAGCGTCTCCAAGCTTAGCGGTAGAAGCTGCCAACAACAGCACGCTGATGCGGTAATCTGGGGCACCAAAATCCCTCATCAAATGTCATGTTTGGTACCTGCTTATATTCATGGAGTATTTCCACCATCTGACTACCTCTGGTTTTCTTTAATAAATACAGCATAAAAGATAGCCTTTTACAACTTTTTGCCCAAAGTTTACTAGCAAGGACAAGAAAGAAGTAAAGCAATTGGTATCACAAAACACCTTTTGATAAAAAGCTGGTAAACTAGAACTGCAAACAGAGTTAACATTTCAAAAGGAGAGAGAAGAGCCAGCTGCTTCCCTTTCCCCCTTCTAGAGACGTTTAGTTTGCAGGCAGGACAGGCAGCAGGGAGATTTTAATCTGTTAGAATCAACATTTTAAAGACCAGAGCCATGTCAGAGAGTTTGAATACTGCTCCAACCCACTGCATGGGCCAACACAGCTTGGCTTTCACACTCATTTAGTACCACAACGTTTCTGTCAGCAGCCCTGCCCCTATAACCAGGTTACGTGTTTCTTCTTAAAGGCTGCGAAACAGCCGGGTTTTGTGCATTGACCTCCAGTCATTTCTTTGGCATGAAGCAGTATGTTCTCCCCAGGCTGAAAAAAATCAGCTTCTTATGAAATCATGGCAAACTCCATCACCACTGAGTTTGCTGCTGTCACCACATAAGCGTGACGCTAGGTCAATAACCGAGGAAACAGGGCTCCTGCATTGCAAATACGTGCCTCGAGAAATCAGTAAATCCACCCATCCTCAAAGTCATCTTTACCTGAAGATGTACGAATGGGTTCCACAATTACCAAAAATCTGCATTTAAACGCTTCCGTTCTTTAAAAAAAGACCCAAAACAAAAGGCCAGTTTTGTTTGGGACATTTTTGCTTGGCCATTCAAAGAGCAGGAAACACTGAATTACCATGCACAGATCTTCAAAAACCTCTTATTATTCAGAACAAGTTCAAGAGCCATATCACAACATAAAGACTGCAAGCTGGGAAATCTTCGGTCAATGCATCTGAGCTACACTGTTCCTTGTAAGAGCCAAATTTTTACTTTATTTTTACAAGGCGCTGTAGCTCCGT
>NW_009633564.1:40812-41060 GCF_000690535.1 Cariama cristata
CCAGCTTCCCCAGACCTTCCCACATCACCATTCAGAGATTTGTGAACTGTGAGAAACAGATGTTCTCAAAGCATTTTCCTCCTATCCAAGCCCAAGAAAGACTGGAAAGGGAGGAAAAAAAAAAAAAAAATCTCATTTAAGCAAATATTTCTTCCTGCCCTATTGACCTTACAGTCCCAGGGTGTTTCCTACCAGCAACGATAAAAAGTATCCTGTCAACTTTAGCCCTGTCTCTCCCGATGTCCGTG
>NW_009633565.1:0-225 GCF_000690535.1 Cariama cristata
GCCTCCAAAATATTTCCTTTCCCCCACCCACCAGCAAACACCCATCTATCTCCCAAGCACACCTCCCTCTTCGCAACCCTCCTCTGTGCTTTTACAGGATTTAAAGAGGTTTCTCCTTGCTTTTCCAGGCTCTCCAGCCCCAAGCAGCTGCCTGCAGCCCTGCTGCCGGCACAAGCCCAGGGTCTTCCTCATGCCCCCCACCACCACCCCATGCACACGGTGCTG
>NW_009633565.1:388-594 GCF_000690535.1 Cariama cristata
CACCCTCTAAAGCCTCGGGCTGGAGCGTGGCACCCCAGGGTGCGGAGGGGTGAGCGAGCTGAATGCGAGGGCTCCCTCCTGGCATGGGTGCCAGCGAGCATCCCTGCTCCTGGCAGGGTGGGGTGAGCATCCCCACCACGGATCGGTGGTCCTGGGCTCCCCGAGCCCCACAGAGATGCCTGCACCGTGGGAAGGGGCTTCTCCCC
>NW_009633565.1:706-933 GCF_000690535.1 Cariama cristata
CCGTGCCGGTTCCCTAATGACTTCTCTTGGTGATGTTTTGTAAGTCCTGGGTGGAGCGCGGCCGGGCCTTGCGTCAGCGCGGTGCCTTGCACCCTCCCTCCAGGAAATCCAATGTCTCAGCCTGGCCAAAAGCAGGTTTGGTGGAGGAGGAGGAGGAGGAGGAGCTGCTTCCTCGCACCTTGGCCGAGGCCCCAACATTACCCTCCCTCTTCCCCGAAAAGGCTGGG
>NW_009633566.1:0-489 GCF_000690535.1 Cariama cristata
ATCAGTAAGATATCTGGCACAGTCACTAAGCCAGGCAGCTTAAAACTGTATGTGTTTGTAAAATGGTATATGTTTTCCCAAGCTGTAATCACACTCTTAGACTCCTGTGTAAATTTACCTGGCACACACGCCGAAGCAGGTATGATCTCTTGGGAGTTTAAAGGGGCTTTGTGACCAGCACAGTTTATGGAAAATTGTGTTTTGCTACATTTTAAAAGCTCATCATATTTGCTTATTAATTTGCAGGGATTTGGAGCTCAGGAAAAGTGGTGCTCGTCAAGCACAGGATTGACCACTGGTGGTGGCTGGCGTTGCGGCAGGCAGTGGGGCATCCCGCGGGGTCTCCGTGCCGGAGGGCAGCGGCACCCCCGGGGGCTGTTCTGGCGTGTGGGTTGTGTCACATGAAGGATGCTCCCCTCTGCCTTGGGTGGCATCTTCTGCTGGAGAAGCCTTGCCTGGGAGATGGTAACTGTGAGTACAGAAAACTGG
>NW_009633567.1:0-615 GCF_000690535.1 Cariama cristata
GGTGGGCTCCTCCAGAGAGAGAGAAGCACGGGGCGGGTTAATGAGGTGGGCTTATTTTAATAAAGGGTCCCTGACTCATCTCCAAATTTCCCCCATGCTCCCGAGGACATCCCAGATGTGGCGTGAAGACATATGTGGGATGAGATGTTCAGGCTGTCCTTGCCCAGACCTTGTGGTGGCCAGCAGAGCATCCATCGGTCCTATGCAAAGGGCCCGTTGGTGGTCCGCGATGAAGAGGAAGGGTGAAAGTCCGACCAGCTCCTGCAAGCGTGCATCTGGCTCCAGCCCTTCTTTGTAAATATTGGGCTGGGGCCCGACCCCAGAGAGGGGCTCCTGCCCTTTGCTCTGTTTGCCATTTCCCTCAGGCTGTTTGGTTTCAGTTAATCATCCTGCGAAGGCAAACAGTGGTGGGGAGGGATGGCGTGCCCCACTCCTCCCACGCCTGCCAAGCCCGGAGACCCTTGGCTTTGGGGTGGGTGACACCCAGCTGGCCTCCAGTCGTTGGCCATTGGCTTGGGACCCTGGGGGAATGAGGTCCAGAAAGGGAGCAGGCAGCTCGGGCTCTGCTCCGTACGGGCCCTGGTCAGGATTAGGCAGCCTGGGGTCAGCGCCGGC
>NW_009633567.1:673-946 GCF_000690535.1 Cariama cristata
CCGTGAGGGCTCTTTGCAGGCTGCCAGGGCAGGAATATGAATGCCAAGGTAGAATAAAGGAGATGGGCAGGTCCCGGCCCTGCGTCTGGGCCAAGCGGTGGTGTAGGAACCGGTGAGAGTGAGGAGTTCAGCCTGGTGTGGTGGGAGGATGCTCATCTTGCCTCCTGCACCCCATGCCAGCTCTCTGCAAATCGCCACCATAGCTCAGGGCAGCGATGAGCCCCAGGACCACATGGTCAGGGCTGTGCAGGGCCACCAGCTGCCCCACGCCCC
>NW_009633567.1:993-7513 GCF_000690535.1 Cariama cristata
TGGCTGGCCCCGCTGGCCCCGGTCTGAAGGTCAGGCTGCTGCGCAGTGGGGACAGTGCAGAGTCCGGGATCCCACCAGCGCACTGGGGCTCAGCAGCACTCCGAAGCCACCAACCACGATGTTTTGGGGTCTCCTTTTCCTCTTCCTCTTCGCCATGGTCAGCGGGACCCCCATCAGGGACCAGGATGAAGATATCCAAGTGCAGGAGAATTTTGAGGCTGAGCGGGTAATGGCAGCTCGCGGTCCCTTAATTCTGGGGGCGGAAGTGATCAGGGAAAGCTTTATTTAATTTTCCTCCAGAAAGAAGAGCAATATTACCTATGCCCATGTCAGGCTGTGTGGGACAGATGTTGGCAGCGTGGCCCTCCCTGGGTGCTGGTCAGGGGGTGCCAGCCTTTGGGACAGCCTCACCGCAGCAAACACCCAGGCAGGGCAGCTGGGGCCCAAGCAGCAGGGGTAGATGAATCCCGTGAGACGTCTGTTGATCTGCCTAGCCTAAAAGGTGCGGATAGGGCTCACAGGCAGCCCCAGTGCACAGAATTGGTGCAGGATGCAGGCTGCCTGGGAGATTTCCTGCAGGCATCGTGGGGATGCCAGCCTGATGCCTCCAGCCCTGCCTGGTGATCAGGGGACCCAGGAAAATCCTGCTTAGTGCTGATCTCCTTCCCAAATCCTGCAGGAGCTCTGGCCTCCACACCCTGCACCGTCACCCCCCAGTTACTCCCTGGGCCATGAGTATTTCAGCTCTGCAGACAAGCAGGAGATGTCCCACCTTGGTGGAGTGCTCATGGTGGAGACATCCCTTTCTTCTCCCTGCAGATGTATGGGAAGTGGTACGACATTGCCATCGGCACAACCTGCAAATGGATGAAGAACTACAAGGAGAAGTTCAGCATGGGCACACTGGTGCTGGGCCCCGGCCCCAGCGCTGATCAGATCAGCACTGCCAGCACCAGGCTGCGGTATGGGGCACTGCTGTGGGTGCTTGAGCCTCCTCCAAAGCCACCCCACCCAAGGGTGCTCCATCTGCCAGAGGCTGGGACAAGACACGGGGGTTACTTGCTCTGGCTGGCATCAGAACCCTGAGGAGGGTCTGGATTGGGCTCAAATACCCAATGTCTTGGGCAGGGGGATTTCGGGGGTCCCATGCCGTGGCCTTGGTGTCCCAAACACAATTTTCACACAATAACCAGGAAAATTGATCACTTCAAGGAGCTGATTGTTCTCTTCCTCCCTCCAGGCAAGGTGACTGCACGCACATCTCGGGCGAGTACCAGAAAACCAGCACTCCTGGCAAATACGCCTTCTATAACCCCAGTAAGTTGAGCTCGCTGCTGACCTGCTTGGCCCCAAGAGCTGCGGCGTGGCTGGGCGATGGGAACCGGCGCTGGGCACAGCTGGTGGCTGGGGAAGGGGTTCAGGAGAGCAGGGCTCAGAAGGCACTCTACAGTTTGGGTCATTTCCAGCCAAAGCATGGAGTCAAGTTGGGGGAAAGGGCCTGTTTCAGCACTGTCCTTGCAAAGGCACAGGACTATGAGATGTTCCAGCAGATCCCTCCTGTCCCCAAGGTCCCAAGCTGGGGCAGGCTTCCACCAGCCATGTTTCAGGAACGTTGATGGTATCTCAGTTGTCTGCACCCCTCGGTTTCCAAACACCTCGAGGCTGGTGAGCCTAAAGGGAGTCAGGGTTGTATCAGAGTCTGCTTCCCAAAAGTCAGCTCTTTTCTTGAATTAGCTGCCTGACTTCAGTCCCCAGCTCTAGGGCTGTCTTACCCTGCCCCATTTCTCCATGAGGGGCAGGAATGATGTCCCTTGTGTCTCTGTCTCACCCAGAATGGGATGTGTCTATCCAGTCCTACGTGCTCCGCACCAACTACGAAGAATATGCTGTCATTCTGATGAAGAAGAAAAGTAGTTTTGGCCCAAGTACCACCCTGAAGCTGTATGGTACGTCTGGCTATGGCACTTGTGGGCAAGCAGGCTCTGCAGTGGGCCAATGCAGCTCAGAAACACCACCCAAGGGTCCCTCAGGTCCCTTGGCCTTGAGGGACTTGACCACGGCTTTGGAAGTGGTGCCTTGGACCAGCTCATCTTTGACAATATCTACTTGGAAGAAACCCAGGCCCTGATGTGGCAGGAGATGCTGTCTTTCATGACTGAGAAACATTAAAACCACTTTATCCAAGCCCTTGGTCAAGGCTCGTCAAGAGTAATGGAAGAGAGGTTGGGAAGGAACAAGGAGCTGGTACTGGGCCTGCCTGCAGCTGCCTGAGCTCTGCGGGTCAGTGGGAGGTTGGGGGGCTGCATGCAGACCCCCTTCCACACCAACCCCACTCACAGCCTGTTCCCTTCCCAGGGAGGAGTCCGGAGCTGCGGGAGGACCTCATCGAGGCTTTTCAGCAGCTGGCTCTGGAGATGGGCATCCCCTCAGACTCTGTCTTCATCCTGGCCAACAGAGGTAACCCACCGTGAGGCATGTACCTCTCCTGCTGCCTGTCCCTCCAGCGTGCTGGTGCACTGGGGCTGCTCCTTCTTGGTGTGCAAGGCTGGGGAGATGGGGGGCCGGTGAGGATGGAGGGAAGAGAGACGAGGGCTTTGGTAGGATAGGATGGGAAGGAGATGAGGCCACATATCAGTCAGGCTTCCACCAGCTTCCAGTTGGTGGGGTCCTTGCTGGGCTGTTAGGTCAGCGCACCCGCAACGTTGTGCTGGGATGAGGGTGCAGGACACCCAGGGACACTCGCAACTACTCCCCATGGCTGGGTGCTCCCAGGACCTGAGGAGCTCCTTGCTCAGCCTGGTGTTCAGAAGGTTGTAGCATGATGCAGGTGAGTGTGGGGGCTTTAGGGTGATGCAGGTGGGTGTGGGGGTTTTAGGGTGATGTTCCTGCAACTGGGAGGTGGAAAGCAGCAACTGGGGAAGAACGTTGGGAGGGCATCCCCTTCCCCGGGGTCCTGTGTGTGCGTGGTGCAGGACCACGGTGAGATGAGTTTGTCAGGATGCCTCCCCTCTCATGCTGCTGATCTTCTCTCCTGTCATCTGGGCCAGGTGAATGCCTTCCTCAGGAGACTGCAACTGCTCCCCAGGTGAGTGGTCCAGCTGGGACCTCCTGAGATGAATCGAGGCTGGGGACATCCCCTCCAAGCCAAACCCACTGGAGACCCGGTGTCCAGGGACCAGGCTCTGTGGGCAGGAGACATTGTTTGGGCAGTGGCTCCACTAACCACCTTGGGAGATGCTCTTTCATCTCCGCTGATGGGCTTTGCCTGCGAGGACGGGGGCACAGGCAGGCTCAGGCTGCAGGGTGAGGGTCCTGGGGGCCAGGTGGGCACCAGGGCTTGTTTTCAAGCAGAAGGCAACAGCCTTTTCCTGCTCTGACTTTTTCAAGGGGTAAAAGTTGTTGCATGCAGAATCTGGCGTCTCCTTGCTCCTTGCCTGCCTGTGGGTGTCCCAGCCAGGCTGTAGACCCCCTCTCCAGGGAAGGGGAGGCAGCTTTGCACCCCACGGGTCCTTTGGCTGCCATCACTCAGCACCTCCTAATCTCACAGGGTTGAGTTTAGAAGGATTTTCAAGAGGGGATGGGACTTTCATAGGAGAAACAACCCAAATGACTTGAGAGCAGGTAACACACCACCTTGCATCAGTGAGAGCAGAGACACATCCCCAGCACAGGGCATGATTGGGGCACTTTGGGTGTCTTTGTCCACAACATATGATCCTGGCCCCCACCCAGGATGAGCACAGGGCTGGGAAGACCATGAGGTGTGAAGGGAACACAGCCTGTTGACCAAAGATCAGTGACTGGAGATGTGCTGGGAGCACCGAGGAGAGTTGAAGTCTACCCGGGCTGCAGGACCCAGCAGAGCTGCCGCCGACATAGCCCATCCCGGGGGCAAGGAGGGTCCAGGGGCAACGGGGTGGGAAGCAGGTCCTACGGCCAGGGGCTGATGGCAGCTCTGTTCTTTCTTCCCCATGCAGAGGGCACGGAGGGCAGTCCTGCCCCCCGAGGAAGGCTCAGGCGCCGGACCCCTGCTCTCTTACATCGGCAATAAGGAAGGTTCGTCCCAGGGGAGAGGGTGCCACATCGGGCGTCCTCCTGCCCTGCATCCCCGTTTGCCTGTGACAGACAATGCCGCGCTTGTCCACAGACTCGTGCCGGCTGAACCGGGACCCTGGGCCCTGCAGCGGGATGCTCTCCCGCTTCTTCTACAACTCCTCCTCCATGGCCTGTGAAACCTTCCTCTATGGCGGCTGTCTGGGCAACGGCAACAACTTCTACTCAGAGAAGGAGTGCCTGCAGGCGTGCCGGACGGAGGGTGAGTGGGGCGACCAGGAGACATCCCAGTGGGGCAAGGGCATGGGAGGTGCCTTTGCTAAGGCGTCAGAGGGGATCTGAGGGTGGCCTTGAACCCCACATGTCTGACACCCATGTGGGAGGTGTGGGGTAGCCCTGGACCCCCTGTCTTCAGAGCAGCCACCTGTCCCCACAGCTGCCTGCAGGTTGCCCATCGTCCAGGGTCCCTGCCAGAAGCCAGTGACACGCTGGGCCTTTGACGCAGCCCAGGGCAAGTGCATCACGTTCAGCTACGGAGGCTGCAAGGGCAACGGGAACCAGTTCTATTCGGAGAAGGAGTGCAAGGAGTACTGCGGGGCTCCTCCGATAGCAGGTACCCCCACCCTGCCCGCACCCTGCCCGCATCGCACTGCGCTGCGCTGGGGGAGCTGGGGCAGCAGCCTGCACCATCTCCTGTCCTGCTCTGGGCTGGGTCTGGGTCTGCCTAGGGTGGGAACAGGGCTGTCCTGGATCTGGGATGGGTCTTGGGATGAGTCTGTCCTGGATCTGGATAGGTTCGGGATGGGTCTGTCCTGGGTCTGGGATAAGTTTGGGATGGGTTTGTCATGGGTCCAGGATGGGTCTGGGCTGGGTCTGGGATGGTTCTGTGCTGTGCCTGGAATGGATTTGTCCTGGGTCATGGATTCTGATGGACAGAGGAATATGTTCATTAATCTACAGACCCTATCACACAGGGGGCCTGTATAGGCTGCAGACATACTGAGGCCATAACTGAACTTCAAAATGGTCTTGATAAAAGGGGGAGCAGCCCCGAGCAAGCTGAGGTGCAGTGGGGAGCAGTGCAGATGACAGGCCCTGGGCAGGGGATGCCAGTGAGGGAAGAGTGGCTGGAAGATTTGGGGGGAGTGCAGGGAACTTGACACCAAATAAGGACCCAACCAGGGTCCCTGCTGGGGGTGCACCCTCTGTGTGACACATGCCAGACCCTCCAGCTCTAAGTCAGCACAGGGGCTTCCATATTGAACTCCCTTGGGAGACACAACGGGCACCGCTCAGCCCTGGAGTGGATGGACAAACAGGTTTTCACGACTGTGGCAGGGGAAATCTTCCCACAGAGAGGGGCAAAGTCAGGGGTCTCCAACCACAGCCAGCCCTGGACGAGCCTGCTCCCAGCAAGACAGGGGCTGGGGGCTTACCGTGACCCCACGGATGGGAGATAGAGCCAGAGTAACGTGTCTTAGGGCAGAGCCCATCTTTTATTATGCCTGTCACTAATATAAAGTGCATTAATGCCACCATGGCAGGTGGTGGGGCACAAAGTGACATTCCAGGACAGCACAGGGGTGTACGGATGGTCTAGACCACATCCCCCCATCACTGATGGCAGGGGCAAAATGGGAACCAGCAACCATCGCTGTCTGCTTGCGGGGCGAGGACAGGGTCTGAGGGTTTGTCTGTCGCCCTGCGTGTCTCTGCTTGCAGAAGATGAGGAGTTTCTGCATCTGTCAAACTGATGCGGGTGGAGGATGAGCCGCTGGCACCCAGCGCCGGGGCCCTGCAGGAAGATGCCTCCAGCAGTAAACATCTCTAATGTGACCAACGAGACCAGTGTCTGTCCTTGAGCTGGTGGGGAGCAGTCTGGGGGTTCCAAGAGAGTCAGGGGATGCTGTAGGGTCCTCTCCGGCCTCCCTGGTGGGTTGTCCCCCGCTTTGTGGGGCTGCTGGGTGCTCCCCGCTGAGTCTCTACGCCTTCCTCAGCTCACTGGCCTCTGCCCATGGGGTGCTGGGGTGGCCAAAGCGGGGTTAGAGCATCCCGCTGGGTGAGGTTTGGCCCCCCCATTTCCCAGAAGATGGTGATGGGCTGGGAAGGGGTCAGCAAGGGGAACAGGTGCCTGCTCCTCCCTGAAGGTGAATAACTGCTGCTGCGTCACGGTCATGGTGGGATTGGGAGGCCCAGTCGTGGGCCAGGGTAGGGATCGTGGGGAGGGATCACGGTCACAGGGAGGGTTACATGGGGTTTACAGCAATGGATTACGGGATGTCAGAGGGGATCCTGAGGGAATTATGGGGTTATGAGGGTCACAGGGGGAAAATGAGGTTGTCACAGGAGGGGATTACAGGGGTTAAAGGGATCACAGGGAGCTATAGGGGTCCCAGGAGGGGATGGGAAGGGATGGTCCAGGGATGCTGGGGCAGCTCTGGGAGGGGATTATAAGGGTTATGGGGGT
>NW_009633568.1:0-5437 GCF_000690535.1 Cariama cristata
GGCGTCAGCCTTGTATTTAGTTGTCACTACGCTTTATTGATAAAGAATGCAGGTATCTGTGTGCTCTTATACCAGCTGGCTGACAAGGTCTTTATAAATTCAATCTTTGTCTGGACTTTGCAGCACGGTGCAGTGCAGCACCGGCCTGGGTGCCGAGCCGACGACGACAGAAATAAGAGGAGCTGGCGGAAGGTCTGCCTCCCAGCACTTCGCACCCGGTGAGGCAGGCTGGCGCTCGGCGGGGACAGGCCCATTGCCACCCATCCTGGGAGGGAGGAGAGGCCTTTTGTGGCGTCCAGGGGTCTCAGCGACAGAGGTGGGGGTCGCAGGCTGCGGTGTCTCTGCCTCAGGACCATGGAGGTGAGCCGGGAGCCTGCCCTCACCTTCGTCCACCTTCGCATCCCTCATATTTAATAACGTTTTATTTAGGGCAAGAGCATTTACTAGGATTGCGCAGGACCCTCTGTGATCCGCTTCGCCATTGTTTAGTTTAATTGTCCTAAAATTGGCAATAGATTAAAAGAAAATAATTATCCCTAATTATGTTAATTAAATGGCTAATTCATTAACGAGCTTAACATCTTTTACTTGGACCATCTCTGCTGTGCAAGATTGTGCTTCCAAGAGGAAACACCAGGCACACGCTGCATTCTGTGTAAACTAAGTTGCAGCATGTTTAGCGTGAGCTGTATGAACAAAATCCCCTCATTATTCAGATGACGGAACAAAACTATAAATAGTGGATTGCAATTAAAATCAGAACAATTACTTTTTATCCATTATGCTGCCTTTTGCACAATAGCAGCCTATAAAAGGAAAAAGCACAGTCCTTTTAGATCTCTCTCTCTCTCCCTCTCTCTCCCCTTATCCAGAACTGTAGCTGGCTTGCTAATTAGGAAGCTTTTGAATTAGATTATTTGCATGTCTGAACAGGGCTAGGGTATTAAACATCCCCGAGGACATACTGTAATAACCTCTTCAGTGGCTTTTAGGATCCCTAAGGAACCAGGAACTCTGAAAAAACCTCCAAAAGGAGGGAAAGTGCATAACGATTTTATCCAATTAGGTATGGATTAGTCGGCTCTGTGTCTTTGAATCCTGCTCACTGTGAGAAGGTGTTCTCCTTCAGGAACATTTGACAAAATCATCAGGGAAATTATAATGCAGTACCTAAATGAAATTGCAATACCTTAGTTTCTCCTCCAAGAAAAAATAAACTACAAAATCAATACAGTGGTGTATAAAGTAAAAAGAAATGCACCAGTCACTTTATTGCTTAGCTGCAAGCATAGCCTCTGTGTTTATAGCATCCATGAGTGACTATCAAAGTCAGACTCCAAAGGACAAATGCTGCTGCTGCTATGATTGGCTACAGCAGATTTTAATTTTTAAATACCACTGGTATTATCCTCTTCGCAATGTCTTTCCACACTCTTCCAGTTTTAAGAAATCACCAGCCCATTTATATTTAACAAGGCAATTAAGCTACCCGAGCTCTCCAAATGAGCGGTGGTTTGCAGCGAGGCCCCTCCAGGACGCTGGGTTTGGTTCTGGGCAAGCTGTTCCTGAGTGCAGCGGTTGCTGCTGCGGGTCTGCTCTCCAAACCGCCTGCAGCGGGGCAAAAAGCGGCCGTTGCCCCCCAGCACACTCGGTCTGTCCATGCAACCCACAGCTATTGCACGGGAGCAGTGAAGGAGAGCAGGGCTGGTGCCCCTCCTGCAAAGGTGCTGGTTTAGAAGAGAGGACTGAAACCCAGGCATGGGCTCGGCCCCTCGCTACCGGAATGACTGCCAGCTTTTCTTTCCATAGGCGCCTCCAAAAGGCTGCTGAGTCCCGGGACCCCACCTGCACTCCCGCAGCCCCCCGTCCGGCACTGCGGTGGGAGCTGGTGCCCAGCCAGACCTGCCCCAGGGGAGCGGAGCCTGCCTGGGCACCGTGGGCAAGGGCAGTCGGAGCAGGGCACAAGGAAAGGGCAGTGCAGGCAACTGTGCCAGCAAGGTGGCACTCAGCTTTCCACTGAGAGCCCATTGATTTTTCCCCTTTTACCTTTTTTTTTTTTTTTTTTGAAGTGCTGAGATCTAATTTGAAGGCACTGAAACTAGAGCTTCATGAGAAGTATGATTATTATAAAATGCCAGTGGAGATAAGCCATGCTTGTCAGACTGCACCTGCAGGGACCACTCAGTGTCACCTCTCTGCGCTCCATCCTGCTGCTTGGATTGGAAGCCCGAATATTGGTGCCTAATTGGAATGGATTTCCAGAAAAGCAATAAGAGAAACTATCCAGAAAACTGAACATGCAGCACTAAGCTTTATAAAGCCTGAAATGTATGGATAAATTGCCCATGCTGGTGTTTGTACATTTAGTGTATGGTTTTTCGTACTCGGAGCTGTAGTGTTCAAGCATCACTGCAACAGCCTCCCCTACCCAAAGCAATCCCTTCTTGGGTAACACAGAATTGATTTCTGACTGTCAGACATACAGGGATTCCCCTCACCACAGCTTTCTCTTGGCCACCAATATTTAGCTTTGGCCTCTCATGGTCTTCTCTGCAAGGAGCACCACTCCACCTCAGGTGAGAATGTCATTCCTTGTATTTTGAATTTCTGCCTTTGAACTCCCGTCAGTGTCCCCTTGTTCCCGTGCTGGGAAGGGGAGCGAGAGCAGCTCCTGTTTTAGCCTGTCCTGGTAACACCCGCAATCCTTTCACACTCTTCGGACTGAGTTCCCAAGACCCCGAATCGGCTCCCTCTTTGCTTTCTGAGCTCAGTCCAACTCCGTGGTACCTTTTTGAGACACACACTGCATACCAGCACTGCACGCCATAGCTGGAGAGGAGGTGTACCAGATATTCACAAACAGCTATTTTAATATTTTCTGTGCTCTTCTCCTTCCCATTGACATCTGACATCTTGTTTGCCATTTGGCTTTCAATGCATGTTGTTCAAGGTCTCAGCAATGACCAGCTTTCCAAATCGAACAGGTATATGCTGGGGAAGTTCTGTTTTTTAGAGCATTCGTGTTTATCAACATCAGCCATCACTAGCTATCACATCTTTCATTCTTCTGCCTTGGCCAAATTTCTCTGAATTTCTTTCATCTTTTCTGAATTTAACTAATCTATACAACTGTTTCCTTTCCCAGGTCATTAATTAATATATTAATACAGTTAGATTGAGTGTGTAACCATGTAGCACACTGTTAGTGACCCTTTACATTGAGTAATAAAAGACTATCTACCACTTCTGTTTCCTTCCTCTTAGTCCATCTTATTGATTCATAATGCTACTGTATCTCTTACCCCCATTTTTATCTTGTTTCCTAAGAAATCCTGTGGGAAGACCTCATTAAAAGCCTTTTGAAAGTCTAAAAATACGTCAAGATATTCTCTTTTATCCATTTATATACTGGTAGGTTCAAAGTATTCTAACAGATTAATGAGACGTGATTTTCCATAGCAGAAACTGTGTTGATTGGATGTGATCTTCAAGGTATTTTATCATTCTGTATTTAATAAATGTTTAAAACATTTTGCCAGATACCTGTGCAAAGCTGAATAGTGTCTAATATCCTCGATTACACTTAGAGTCTTTTAAAAATATACAATATACAGATAAAACCCAGAAAGGGAAAACAGTGCAAATGTTCCTACCATATTCTTTTTTTTTTTTTCTTAAATACAGTGAATTTCTAAACATGTGGCCTTTTATTTTCTCTCAAATCAGCTCTAGGATGAGACACAGTGAGTACGTAAATAAACTGTAAATTTGTCGTCTTCTATATACACACACGCGACAATCCCCAGCACAGCTGACTGAAATCGGTGCCCACTGCTCCTGCATCACTGGGATGGAGCCGAGCGCTGAAAACGCTCCCTTGAAGGGCTGGGAGCAGTAAGCATCCTGCAGGTTACCTTCCTTTTTCCACCCAGACCTATCCAGCTCCCCTCTACAGACCCACCATTTAAACTTTGGATAATTTCCGCTTCCTTGCAGTTTGTTCATTTTCCCACGAGTTTTTATGAGAAATCTCTAACATTTTTCCCCACTATTATTTTACTTTAAAGATTAGCTTGTCAAACTTTGAAGATTGAAACTATAAAACACGTTTTTTTTCTTCTCTGTTGGAGAACAGTTAATTTCTTTAAAATGAATACCATCTTAATTACAACCCGCTGCTCATTATAAAACAAATTACTGGGAAATTATTTGTCCTTTCAGTTGCTTATGTCTCTGCTTTACAAAACTGGGAACTTCTTATAGAATCCTCTGCAGGCTTTGACCTCCCCAGCACACTACTTGCAGGTACCACATGGCCCAGGGGACAAGCAGTCGGTGACCCGTCTTTCCCGTCCGGTGCCTGCAGAGGTATTTGTGGTGGGAACCAGTCACCGTGGTGCAGCCAGGCCAGTGCCACTACACCGCTAGGACTGGGCATGGGCACCAGCCGGAGATGCTGCATGTGGCCCTGGGCAAGACAAAGGGAGAAGTCTGGGTGGTTCCCACAGCGACTTTTGAGGACAAGAGAAGGAAGATAATCCCAAAGAGCAGTGAAGGTCACTGCTAAGAGCGAACAAAACAGCGGTAGCCAGCTGGAAGCTCTGCCATCCTGGCAGTGCCTTCCCCGCTGCCAGCGCCTGCCCTTGCGCTGCCGAGCCCTGGTTATCACCCTCCTCGCCTCACCACCGCTGTATGCAGGGTGTTAATTAATGCATTTGTCCCAGTTCTGTTTTCAACTATAGAAACAACCAAGAGCTAATAAATCAACCCAACTTCATCTACAGCCAGAATGCATTTTGAAAAAAAAAAAAAAGCGTGTGAGCCTGCATGTGCCATGTGCTCCCAAGCTCAGAATACCCTGATACTGCCTGGAAATTTTGATGTAAATGGAATACGAGATAGGCCCTTTAAATTGGTAAGCAGGAGATTAAAAAAGGAAAAAAGAATGAAAGTTCCCTGCAGCCTAATCACATCTCTTTGGGAAATTCCTGCACCAACCCAGCCGTGAAGCCAGCACAAATCAATGTGGCCCAGGGGATCAACATTTTACATATATATAAAAAATTGTAAACATCTTTTATGTATGCAATGTAATAACTACACTCAGCATCATGGGCTTTAAAAGCAAATGTTATGGGCAGTTGTATTGCAATAAAGTGGTTAAATGGGAAAGCTTTGAAAGGCTGATAATTTGTACTCTTTTCTTTACTGAAACAACTTATTCTTGTATGAGTATGACAAATTAAAACATTCTTCTATAGGAAGAAGTTTTCATTCATCAGGATTTTTTTCCCCACCCTTTCTGTTTTCTGCCACATTTCGAGTTCAAAAAGAAGTTGGTTACAACCCTGATTATGAAAACAGGGCAACAGAATTTTTCCAGTTTGGGGGCCCAGAGCCTGCAGCAGAGCGTGGAGGGGCCACGACCCGTCGCCCA
>NW_009633568.1:5468-8869 GCF_000690535.1 Cariama cristata
CGGCAGGACGGCAGACCTCGCGGCTCTCGATGGACCATGGCACAAGGGTGGCCAGTGTGTCCCTCCTAACTATGGACCGGCTGCACGCTGAAGTATTCCCCAGCCTGGTTTAGTGCGTTCTTGTGCTAGTCCAGTTGATTTATACACGGAGAAAGTGTGTAGGTGCTGCTATTAAAACGGTCCCTGAAACCAGTCGGACTTTACTCTGCTGTATCTGGTAGCTATAAAACACTGTCTACTAAAATATAAATTAGTATTTTAAAAATTTATTAACCAATAAAATTAACAATCAAATATTATTTCTGACTCACAAATAAAAACAGTGATGCAGGCTTGTACTGTGCCACGCTAATTAACGCTGTGGAAGTATTCTCTAGGGCCATGTCACAGTTCCTTCTGGACCAAAAATCAAAGTGAAGCTATGGGTCTGGTGCACTAAATGGACAGTAAATAACATATTCGGTGCCTTTAATTATTTAACAAGGACAGCAGTGACCCAAGATAATATAAAATACATAAAAAAATACTGTATGGGAATGCAGTGCTGTTGAAGGTGCTGGTTTTTTGCCCTGGGGACAAAAGTTCTCGCTTGCTTTAAACAGGCAGCAGTTCTGTCCTCACTGTACTTCTAAGGAGCCTCTGCTCTCTCCTAGGGCTGAGAGGTGATTTCACTTCCACACTCAGTTTAGTGCATAGTCTCTCTCTTCACAGAACTAGCGGGACTGATTATTTTATCTTTTTATTATACCTTGGGGCATGCACCTTGCAGGATTGTGTGCCCCCTTCTCCCTTTATTCTTGTGGCGGGTTTGCCCTTTTGTTGCAATTCAGGTGCTGTCTAATGCCACACACAGCGCTGGCGTTCAGCGTTTAATAAGCAAGAGAGAAACGCACCCTTTGGCATAGTTAACTTTAATCTGTCCTCTGAGATTTGGCCCCAAAATGATGGGAGAGAGTATGCAGTATCTCATGCTGCTGCTTTCGTGCAGGGACAGGATTTTTCTGGGGAACAGCTGAGTGCTCTCACGGCACCTAGAAGCCGTCGGACGGGGCAGTGCTTCCTGGCCACGTGCTCAGCCTGGTCTGGGGCCAGTGACCCTCCACAGAGCCGGCCACGTTTGCCGTTCCCGCCGCGCCACATCCCCGCTCCGTGCAATTGCAAGTGGCCCCTCTGGTTCCCTGCCCCAGGCAGCCTGAGGTCCCAAGGCACCACCTCGCCCCTGGGAAGCCTTTGGGCAGAAAGGGGAGTTGGGGCTCTGGCAGAGTCCTTGGGTGGTGGGGGCTGCAGCCACGGGATGCCAAATGATGGGAGGGATTGTGCGGGGAGCTGCAGACGGACGGGGCACAGCGGCGGTGTGCTGGGCACCTCCAAGGGGGTTTGCTGCTGGCAGCGGTGACGGCCCCGGCACGCCGCAGGAGCCTCCCGCAGCAGGCAGGGCTGGGCAGCCTTCAGCAAAAGTTCCGTAATGGACAGCTGTGAATTAAAAGTAATTGAGATCCTTGTGGGGACTGAATACTTGAAACCCCTTAATAAGCCAGCAGTGATACAGTACGGGCGGCCCGGACATTACAGAACTGTTTATGAGCTGTTTACGACACGGCACCAGATTCGAGAGCAGAGGCGCCGTGACGGTTGCTGCGTCTTCCTGGGTTTTTGCAAATACAGTATAAGTAATTTGTAAAGCGTTGGAACATTTGAGGAGAAACTTCTTTATTTCCATAGGCTGTATCAGGGAATTTTAAAAAGTTAAGTGCTTTACATAAATGACAGGAAATTAGTCTCCTAAGTCTTAAACTAGTATCAGCAGCTATGATCAGTCCTCTCGACTAATGCTACCTTAACTGACAGATTGTACGATATGAAATTACTGCCCGGCACTGAGCAGGATTCATATACAAAAAATCTTCTACCCTGATGAATTGGAAAGAAAAGTTTCTCAACATTACAGACTTTGGAAACGTTTATTAACAATTTGATAATACTGTATGTGGAGGCTTCATGCTCCTCAAATGACTCCTTAGCTTGGAGCAGAATGATTTCACTCCGTTTGCTTTTAACTCCCTTGCATTTATCTTGCCTGAGTGTCTCCACTGGATATTGTTTACTCTTTGGATTAGTAAACTCAGGATTAATTCCACTCTTTATTGCTGAAAGTGGCAGTAAATCCAGTATCAGGGAGAGCCAGGAATCTGCTTAGCTATGCTACATGACCCTTTCACGGGCAATAAAAACACACACCTCCCCGTACGAAGGGACATAGCACTTAGAGGCATAGCCTGTGTCATCAGGGTATGGGTGTGCACAGAAGCCCTTGCTTAGCCCTTATTTTCATTAGAAATTATAGATGCTGTAGGATTTTTGGTGTCTCTCTAGGAAGAATGAAATAAAAGGCAAAAGGCACCCAGCGCCTCCCCTCCCTACAAGCCAGCCTGCCCTGGCCGCGGGCTGGTTCCACAGCCTGCCCGCTCCCTCCTGGCCGCAGCCCGGAGCAGGGGTTCAGGACCATCCTCCAGTACAACTTTGGGTCCGGCAAGGGCCTGGCAGTGCCTTGCTTTTGCGCTGAAATCGTCACGCATCAGGGCAGGGAAGAAGCAGCGAGGGTTAAAGCAACCAAAGCATGGTGCACTGCCTGCTTCCCCAGCTCCCTGCTTTCAGTAGGGCTGTTTTTTTCCTGCTATTAAATCAGCAAAGAGGAATGTGGGGCCAGGAGCTGAGGAGAGCTTGTTGGAAAGGTTACCTAAGTGAACCACGCAATTTTTTTCCCTCAACTTTGTTCCATCTTAAGGTAAAAGGTTCATGCAGAGGGCTATAAATTCCTGTCACATTTTGTTGTAATCTCTCTATGGTTTTATTACTTAAAATGCTGCACTCTCGAGACGGGGAATTTTCCAGGGGTTTGAGGCTGACACGGAGCCACATTTATATTGTGCCGAAGCTCCTCTGGAGTCTCCTTGAGACATGTGGCCGGCAAGCCCGGCGTGAAGGCCTTATCAGTCACTCCACCACAGAGTCAGGCCATGAATTATACGGGGAATGGAGGTGGCTCTGTGAGAGCGGGATTGCGGGCCGCCGGGTGACAATAAACATGTCCCGGGAATGTGTCCTCCATCACTCAAGTTCAGATAGCAGATCTGGACCTTAACTACAGCTCCCCATCTCTAAATCTCCCTGTGACCTGAGCGGGAGATGGAGGTGAGTCTCAAGGATATCTGTCTGCAGGGAACTCGCGGAGGAGGTTTATGACTGGCGTGTGCCGTGGCCGCCGTCGCTACCAGTGCCGCTCCCAGCCCTGTCGCACCGGGGCGGAGGGACGGATCTGACAGCGGAGCGGAGCCGGGGAGCCCGGGACGGTGGGGAAGCCCTGAATTCCCGGGCCCTTCTTGCCTCCCGCACGGCCCGAC
>NW_009633569.1:0-7175 GCF_000690535.1 Cariama cristata
CCGAAGCTCTGGAGTGTGGGGAGCTGGGTGCCCGGGCTCCTTGAGCGTGAACGTGGGCCCTGTGGCACCTCCGGCCATGAGGGAGAGCTCGGGGTTAGGCGCCTGCCCAAAACCTGTCACCGGCGCTGCTGCTGTGGGGACTTTTCCCCAAGCGGGGAGACCCCCCTGGCAGCTTCTGGAGAGCCCCTCGCTGTGGTGGCACCAGGAGGAGGCCGAGGAGGATGGCTTCCACAGGCCCAGCCACAGGGCCCAGTGCCACCTCGGTTTCCCCCCCAATAAACTGCGTGTGATAACTGATGCCTTCCCCCTGGCCTGCAGTGAAACGTGCTGCTAATGCCAGCTCTCCAGAAATTGCTCACGTAATGTCCTCCATCAGCTAGAGGCCGGGTTTGCAAGGAAAACGTAGAGCAGGCTCCTCTCTGCCGCACATGAACCTCCATAATTGGGACTTTCTGAGATCCAAAATGTTTTCGAGTTTCCTTCCTTCACCCCAAGAAACACAAGAATGCCTCCATTTTCAAAGCAGAGGCAGTACCAGGTGCTGAATTCAGCAGGGAGGCTGCGCTTCAAAGAGAAGTTACCCAGGGGAATCCTCTGTGTGCAGCACTCGTGTGACTGCGCGTACAGGGCTTGGCCTGAATGCATTATCCAGAATGCATATTTCCAACAGCTGCCCCCTCTCACCAGACTTGCAAGCAGCTACTTCATCCAAAATGCAAGCCAGAACACTTCCTGGAGCATTCAGCTGAAAAAAAAAAAAAAAAAAAAACAAAAACAAAAACCAACAACAAAAAAAACCCACCTTCAGGAAACTGAAATGCTAAGATTATATGAGGTTTCTCTGCATCATTATCTTCTCCCTACAAACAGCATCCCGCTTATTCCTCTTCATTGCTGAATCAAGCAAAGAAACAGAGCCACAAAGAACATGGGCCTTAATGTTAACTGGCGAACATCCAGAAAATAAAGCAACTGAAATCAGTGGGAATTTCAGACCATTGTGTGCAAAAATCATTTACCAATTTCACATAGGAGGTGGTTGGGCAGAAGTATGAGCATGACAATGACTTCGAGCTTCAGACTGATGTTCTGACCCCCAAATCATCCCTTGTTGGCAAATTAAAATAAGAAGATAACCTTTTTTTTTTTTTCTTACGTCTTTTTGCACATCCCTCCTCTTGGAAAGCAAAACCAAAGCAGAGAGCTGCCTGCCCTCTCACAGCTGCTTCCCAATGACTTTCAGACTGCTGCTCTCAGCCAGCAGCACAACACAGCTATGTTTGAGCCAAACATGTTCCAAAGTGACTAGACAGACATTGCTACCAGTCTCGAGTTTTGTTCTGATTTTATGAAAAAATTCCTGACCTGGCATAGCTCTTAAAATATTACATTCCCAGTAGCTTCAGTGTAACTCTTCATCTTATTTACAGTATCTGGATTTCTGACAAAAATTTCTATAAAATTGTGCCCTAGCCCTTAATTTCTAAGGAACAATTCCCATATTATAAAGATGCTCTGCTTCCAAATGGAAAGTATTTGAGGGCTGGCAAGGAAAAGGCCAGGACATGCTATTGTAAATAAAGTTCTTATGTATGCTTCAGCTATCTATAGCTTTTACAAATATTTATTAGATAGTTAAACTGATTTGTTGCCATTACCACTTCTCTGCTTGGCTGTTTGTATCTCTCCCTAACTTGACCTCCCCATATAGCCATTGGTGACCACAGGGAAAGGGGGCTGTGGTGGGAAAGGAAAGGAAGATGACCCTAGAGGCTGCCTAGCTGGACAAGCTGAGCATCCAACATAGCAAACTGCACATTCACAGGGCTGCCCGTCCCAGTCACGTTCTGTGTGGTCAGCTTTCCCACACAGAGTTTCCATGCGAGAGGGGAAATTAATTCTCCAAGACCTGATACCGGGAGCAAGGCATCCTTATGGATAACAAAGAATCGGGAGAGACTTCATAGCATTCCCAAGAAACCCAACCCAATTTCCCCCTTTCCACCTTTTCTTTAAGACTGAGAACAGGGCTCTGTGGGTAATGTGCAGGATTAATGGGCTTGGCTGTTCCTGTCACACCACTTACTCCTGTCAGCGGTGCTTTTCTAGCCGAGATCCTTCCCGGTCTCAGTGGGATGGCAGGATAGTACGCTATCCGTTAAGGATCTGAGAGTATATTACACACACACTCATGATACTGCAAACTTCATAGCCTCATCGCAGCTACCCGGAGGCTTAACATCGTTCTCCCCTATTGGCTATCTAAAACAATGTCAGTGATTAAATCTCCTTTCTCTGATCACACCGTAATATTATCCCTCCTAGGAACAAGCCATACCGGTATAAATACTACAACATAAGCGTTTTTATACTGCTCTAATTGTGTTCACCCAAGAGGAATTCCATCTTTTTGACAATACAGGTAAAACAGTGGGAGCTTGTGTCTGTGGATGTGCACTGAAAATGTTCAAAAATAGTTCTAGAAGGTGCCATATTGTCTAGTAGCAATACAAACCTACTAGAGGAAGCAAATAAGCAAGTACCATGCGGTACATTTCTCCTATCATGCTCTGAACAGATCTGAACAATATGGTTGCTAAACCAAGACATCCTTGTTTGCACGGTATTTCCATCTTGGTAGTGCTGCATCAGAGGTGAGCAAGCAACTTCAGTATAGGCACCTTTTACAGGCCGTAAGAGGTAAAGTCTTCTGCAAGGCCTCTGAAAAGGAGAAACCTATAGAAAAAGCAAATGTCGAATGGCGCTGCTATACGTTCGCACGGCTATTATGTTCAGTTTGAAATAAAGGGCAAAAATATATTTAATGAGCCAAGCTATGCACTTGCTATCATTAATATAGAAAGGATGTGAATAGCAAGAATCCTTTAAAATCTTTCTTCTATGGAAGCCATCACCCGAACAGCTTGTCAAGAGCCACGGCCTGTGCGTATCAAAAGAATATTCTCTAGCACAAGATACGCGATGCATGCAGGAACAGCTTGACTATACTTTCTATCTCGATTGTCTAGATGTGATTAATCCTATGGGGTAAACACGTCATGCAGGTTCTCTTTGCTTTCATTTTTGGATGGGGATTTTCCCCTCATGGCCATTTACTTGTCTTCTTCCACTGAAAAGCAACAAGACCGGAGTCTTGGAGTCTGCAGCTTTGTGTTTAGTCACTGCCTATGGAGTCACTGCAGATGGTATCTGCTCAGTGCTACCAAATGCTAGATGGTGTCTCTTAAGATCACGAAAACCCTCATAAAATTATTTCAAAATGCTTTCAAAGTACACATGCCCCGTCCAGGGGGTGAGTAAGCTCAATCAAGGGTCCTACTCAAATACGTCACATAAATTCAGCTTTAACTTACAAAGTATGTATTTTAGTGTCACACTGGACGAGAGAAAATGTTTGTGCTTCCAAACCCCTCCAAAAAGATAATTTCATAGGGAGGACTGGACCTTGTAATTATTAGTTTCATAAATTTGTTTTAATTGGACTGTTCCATGGCAGGGAAGACTTCTTTTTTCAGTGGGGCTCTGTGTACAAGATAACCAGGATTAAAGACCACAACCAGTCACTGAATAAGAAAATCCCTGAGAAGAGAGAAGCAGCTGGAGAGAGGCCAAAACCTCTGCCAAGAGATGCTTCAGTGAGTGAGTGCATTCACTCTGACGAGGGGGGCCAGAGGATAGCTCTTGAGAAACAGTTCCTGAATTAGCTTTCAGTCTTGTTATCTGGCAGTGAACTTTATAGCTTTCACAACGAGGGGCGGGCTTCACAATCCAGCCCAGTGTCCTTCCAGTGATGACATACTGGATGTCACTAGGCTGTATGAGAAAGATTGTCAGCTAAGGAAACCCATTAGTGGAGGTCCGAAATGTTCTTTTTCCTCACTGGGTATTGCTTTTGGCATGAGAACAAAACTGACAGTGCAAAAGGAAGGTTGCCAGCAAAGTAATAATGAGAAAAAGGATTAAACTGAGTTTAACTTTCTAAAAGTTTACATTAATGGTTTGCCAGGAACACAGAGAAAGGACTGGGCAGTTTGCATGGTGGTGAACAACCGAGTATCCAATACGCAGAGAATTGCAAAGGATTTTGCCCTTTCCACTCGTTAGTGAAGAGTGCTCATAGCTTTGCAGGATCAGGCCTTACCCAAACTGCTCTTTAAACTCGAGATTTCCATTATCTGAACACGGAATGGCATAAGGTTAAAATATCAAATGAACCTTACATCTCTTTGAGATGCCATTTACTTACTTCTTTTGAAGTTGCTTGTGGCTCTTTAATAAGTTGCACTCACCACATTTTTTATGTCCTCTTAAATAAAACACGTGTGGCTCTTGGCAATGCAGCTTATATGCTCATAAAATCTGAGTAACTTTGTGCTATATTCTAATTTAAAAATTTAATTGAGCCTCCAGTTGCTACTCTCTCTGTGTCAGCAGCAGCTGGGGACCACCTAATCATTCAGAGATCTGTGCTACTTTCCTTTTGTTTGTTTAAAGAGTTGTATGTGACGCTGTTCTTTCTTTACGACAAATTCCCTTGAAATATTGGACAATGAATGAAAACAGCATGTAGACCTTGTGGCTACTCCTGGACAACCATCTGAGTACTCTGTAAGTGATACTGAAGCTTTCTCTTTTTGCCTTAGGTCAAAATCCTTTCTTGCGTCACGTAGAAAAATAGCAACATTCTTTATTCTTGAAAGCATTGACTATTAGAAAGGCTAAATTGTCGAAAGAAACATTTTATTGTTATAGAGATCTCACCACCATTATTTTCCACTGTGTCTTTCACTCTGACACTTTGTTACACATTAAAAAAAAAAATCCAATGTCAATCATCTGTCTCTCAGCAGTAGAAAGTGACACCCGTATGAAGATCAGAGCTCTCGAATGAGACTTTGAACCCGCCGCACTGGTAAACATCCAGAATAGCTTTGCTGCAGTCGTTTCGGATATTCTGGTGTAACTCAGGTCAGGCTCTGTGTACAGAGCCCAGCTTCTGAGAAGGATCAGTTGCACTCCAGTAAATTAAACAGTAATGCAAGTAACAACCCAGATGCTCAGATTTTTCAAAGGTCTTCCTCCTCCCAAGCCTATTTAGCCATGCTCATATATAATTAAAGCATACAATAGCTTAACTTCTACCATATTTCAAAGCATCTGCATCTCGGTTTTGTTAAAGGCCCAGTTCTGTTGAAACGGTTTCAGCTGATAAGATTATTCTGGTAAGCAGGGCTTAACCTTGGGGAAACAAAGAGTGGATTGAAATAGAGAGTTCACCCTTCCCTTCCCTTCCCGTTTACACATGCACGCACAGGCTGCTTGCACTCCCCTCTCGTTTTAAACCCCATCCACGCCAGTGGTCTTGCCAGGAAAATGCGGTATCCCCTTCCACGCGTGTTTCCCACTGCAGGGGTGCAGAGCCCTGGTCGGCCTCTGCCACCTGCTGGCAAAGCCGAAAAGGTTCAAAGCCTTAAACCGCAGGCTAAAGTGCTGCCTACGCCACCTCTAAAATCAGGCTCCTTTAGCTAAAAACACCACGGTACAAATAGGACAATTTTCGACTGCTCTCCCCACAGCTTTGGCTGCCAAGGCTGTGCCGGCAGGACTCTGTTAGAAAAATACCTCCAAAATTAAAATAGTCATTACTGCATATACACAAAATGAGTCTTGGCTGCCTATAGCACAGTGACGGGATGTGAGGTTGATTTGTGTTGGTTTTAAGGCAATTCAGAAAACCTCAAGCCCTTAAGATGTCTGCATCTGTTCTAGAATTAAGACTTAGTTAGGCCTAATGAGAATGAGCTCAGCTGCTAATGATTTCTGCTCCTGAATTGTGGTAAAATGGAAATGTAGGTCTGGGTTGAAACCCTGGCAATGGTGAAGTTAAAAGAGGTGAAAATTTGCTTTTCAGCTTTGTATCCTAGGCCCGGTACACTAAGTGGCCCACGCAGCAGATCTGCACCTGCCTTGTGAACGTTAGCTGCTCGTTTAACATACTGTGCGAAGCTGATACTCGTCTCTGTGGGAGGATAACAACACCTTTGTGAACCAGCCCTTGTGAAGAACAGCCCCTTGTGAACCAGCGGGCTCCTGGGCACACCTGGGGAATTTGTCCAGTTAAATGCTTTAGACCCACAGCAGCCTCTGGAGATTAAATTCTCATGCAAAATCCATTCCCATGACTTTGATATCAGAGTCCAGCAAAGATTCTTCTCACAGAAGTATTGCATAGTGAATTTCTTGTATTGAAGCTTGTTCTTGATCAGAAAAGCATCAACACAGCCTGACAATACAAACCCCTACAGTTTTTCACATTTGCCACGAGCTGAATCTTGCTGGCCTGTCCTCTACCCTCCAGCAAAGCTTCCTACGCCAAAGCTGCAGCCTCTGGAAGTGCAGAGCAGCCCTCAGGCTGCCCGGGTACCTGCTGTGCCACTGACACGGCCCTTCTGGGATGCTTCAGGCCTAGGAAAGAGATACAGAGAGAACAAAGGTCTGCCCAGGTTATTAGGCAGCTAGTGGATTTGGGGAAAAAGAAAACAAAACAAAACACACCAAAACCCAACACACAAACAAAACCAAAACAAACAAAAAACCACCAAACACTACATGACATGACAGCCTTTTGGTTTTGGGGATCCTTTGAGAGGACATAGCTTTTCACCTGGCATCTCCACTAGAAGCACAAAAAAGGGGAGGTGGGGTGACACACCACAATTGGCTCCGTCCAACCTGGATGTCGATTCCTTGCACAATGGGACCTTATGACATAGGTCTTACCTCATCTCACCTCTTTAGGCTGAAAAGTAGTTGCACGCTGTCCAAAAGCACATCCTTATGGTACACCTTCGGAAAGAATCTTTTCTGCATGTGCTTGGAGCCTACTTTTACAGAATGGTTTCCAGCCAGGGAACAGATCTATGTACATGAGTTCCGAGCGGAATCGCCTCACCTTTAGGAAACACGGAAACGAGCCCGGTGTATTGTAAGTGGACATGATGACAAAACGTAAGACATTCCGTTTCACACAGTATCACAAGCACACATTCAAAACGTCCTTCCGCGGGCAGACGTGCGGGCTTTCCCCGCGGGGTCCATCTCCCCTGAAGTCCCGTCTCCGGGACGCTCCCGGGTGCACCCAACACGCAAAGGCC
>NW_009633570.1:0-18043 GCF_000690535.1 Cariama cristata
CCACTCCTCAGGGAAAAAAGTCTCTTTGGGTAATTTTTTTATACTGATACTGCAAAAAATGTTGAAAAATAATATCAAGATCGTTGGCTATGACGTACTGTCTAATAGTTGAACTTCAACATTTGCACAAGCTTAAACTATTTTGCATACAGCTTACTTAAATGTACTTTTCTGTATAATTTGTAAGATTTTTTCCCCAAAAATGTGAAATTAGGCCAGTGCTACTTATCAAATATCTAATCAAATATGAATATTCTAATGGCATTTTTGAGTGCATGAAATGATTATTCACAATAAGATGGCAATTATAATCAAACATGGGTTTTCACCATACCAGGGAAAGGCCTTGGTAGTGTTAAATATCAATTCAAATAGAAATAATGCTATATCAAATATATTATATTTCATGGACACTTGATTCTTCACCTTTAGAAGATAACAGAAAATTCAAATACACCTGGAGAGCACTCAGGGTATATTAACTTTGAATTTTTTCAACAGTTAAGAGGAAAAATCACTTAGGCACTTAGGTAAAGATGGGATTTCTCTCATCTATATATATGTAGCCAAAAAATGAGTTCTATCTCAGAATGGGAAAAAATAACTACTAAAGGTTCCTGTCCCTGCTTAAATAGATCTCGCATTTCCAGGTTTGACGTAGATACCTAACCTTTAAACAGTGTCTAAATGAATCCCGTTTTAAGGGTATGCAAGAAACTTTGAAAACTTTGGTAATAAGCCAGGACTTCTTTAAAGACAAACAGTTAGTAAACCACAAGACTAAACACAAAATTTGTCAGACTGAGACTATATGGCAACCTTTCTTGGAAAGAGCGTGGTGGCCAAGGTGACCTCTGGAGGACCCTTCATCCCTCTTGTACAACCCCAAGTGCTGAGAGCACTAGAGAGACAGTCACTATGAAAAAGTACTTGGAATGCTCCTGTGCAAACTGGTTTCCATATAACTGAGGTATTTAAAAACATCACTTTCTGTATCTTCATCTGTAACTCCAGAAAAAAGGACAGAATTCTGATCTATTAGCAGTCCAGAGCAGAACCATCTGACCTATACCTAAATCCAAGCTAAAGAATTAGGCATTAATTCAATTCAATGTTTGTGTGTTACATGTTATGTTCCCTTTCTGTGAATCTGTTACAGTTACTGTTTCTCTGCCTTTGAGAGGACAGACCTGTTCTACCCCGGCATTACAGAGGGAATTGAAAAGAAGTGGAAAACAGAAAATTCAATTTTTCCAGAGAAACAAGCAAGAAATGAGGATACTGAAGAGACCCATAGGTTAAATAATTTGTGTTGAATTTATTGCACCATGTCTTCCTGTCATATTGGAAAACTGGGAAAAGGACCTGGTATTCTGCCTCCTTAAACTGCCTCATGTGAGCACTTTGCTGGGAGTTTTAATAACAGAATCTTATGTCTCTTGGGTGCAATAAGACCTTGATCAAAATACTGGTCAACCGTGCCACGAAGGAGCATGAGAGACATCCCAGACATGGAAAAACTAGAAAATGCAGCGAATGGGGAAAAAGGAGCATAATGCTAAATCTGCAGGATCTTACAAGGCAATCCCCTTGCCACATCCACCCTAAAAACACCAACATACTGGACTTGAAGAATGCAATATAAAGAAAAGATCACATTAAGATAAGAATATATTATTTTTCTGCTTTTCTCCCTGGCAAAGTCAAATCATAGTACAGCTAGAAAAATTCCCTTGTATTTCTATTCAGGGTGCCACAGATCCAGCTTCACATAGAACGTCTGTGGGGAAGGAACTCTTCCATGTGCACGTCTTTTGCAGTCAGAATAGTAGGAAGAGAAAATGAAATTGTACAACGTCTGCAAAATATTAAGAAAATAAAATACTAAGTATACACAGTATAGTGTGAAGAGAACTTAAAGTTTAAGTCCATAAGGCATATACAAGAAGTCAGGAAGAATCAGAGACATGATATAAGCTGTGTTTAAATAAAATAAAATCACAAGAGACAAACTGATAAAAAAAGATCTCTCCTTTGTACTTAATTCTTTCTTTTTTAACTGATATTCAATGAGACAAAAATTGATGAACTGTTGTGAGACATGGTTCTTCCTCTTAAATTGCAAAAACATTAGTGGACTTATCTAGTAGAAAGCAAAACAAAGTGACATAACTTTCTCATAGTAAAGGGTGGATACGATTTTTAGAATTAAATAGAATTTAATTTGAAGGAGAAAATAAATATTTTGAAAACTCAATCATTAGTTTTGGTGTACTATGACCCTTTCATCATTTAACATATCTCCTTTCTCTGGTCAATGGTAAATATTCTCACACTGAGAGTTAAGCAAATATTTAAGCATTTTGTGCATTTATTCCCTGATCGCACAGTTCTTTGGATGACTCTGTCCTAAAACTCATGATGGAACTCTGTCTTTATGCAAAGTTCACTGTAAGTAAGATGACTTACTATTTTATCAATTTATCTATCTGTTCATGACAGGTGAATGGCATACAGGTCTTTAATCTAACCTAGATCATCAGGTAAATTGTTCTTCATCACATATCAACCTTTTGATTTTCACAAACATTCAACATATTATATGAAAAGAAAGTCTTTCTGCAGTTCAGTGAACATTTAGGGCCAAAAGACCACAATATTTCTCGTTAGTGAGGAGAGAGATCAATGATCCTACGTCACAGAACCAATACTTTTAAAAGGTACCTGACAGAAGCTACAGTTGCGCCCTTTTGAAGCACAAAAGAAAAGAGAAGAAGAGTTTTGACTTTTTTCTTCTTTGTTAAGTGTAGCTATTTCTGCATATCGTAGAATCATAAAATCATAGAACAATTTGCTTGGAGGTGACCTGAAAGATCATCTAGTTCCAATCCCCCTTCACGGGCAGGGACACCTTCTACTAGACTATATGTTTCTATGTGGTTTTCTGCAATAACTCTGAATGTGTTATGCCTCCAGATCTTTAAGAAGGCTACAGTACAGACAAGCTGAAGCTTAAAATAACTTTAGACAGACAATTGTTTCATCAATAAGGTCTTTATATTCCAAAATGTGTTCAATTACTGTTGTCTCCATGGTTTGAAGAATTCCCTATAGTTCTTGTTCACTGAAGAGATTTTGATTACCTTTTTGTAAATAGCTTTAGCCTTCTTTTATGAAATGTGCAGGGGGGCTATCTTTTCCAGGTGATTTGTCACAGTTCATTATTATCTTTTTTTTGAAGACTCTTGAAAAGTAGTGAGAGTGTCAAAAACGCAGACATATCTTTAGTAGGTTCAAATCTATGTAGAATTTCATTAAAAACAAACAGAACAAATTATGTCTATTTTAACCTTGAGGAATTATGAGTACAAAAAAATAAATAAAAAGAAAATGTTCCATGTCCATATCAACATAATTGTTTCTCCCAGGAGAAAATTAGCACTTTACTATACTGTTTCCACTATGACATCTCACAAATCTTTGAGTTGCAGCATTTAAGACTTGATCCAGTGCCTCATGTAGTTAAAATTTTGTAGTTCAGTTAACTTTATTTCTGTTCTAAAAATCCATTTCATTTGACCCTAACTGTCTCTAAAACCTATGATACGAAATGAAAATAGGTAAGTAAATAGGAAGGCAAGTTCTTCCTTTAAATATCATCAAAGACACCTGTCTCCTTCCTTTGATTATATATGCAAGTTAAGCATTTTTTTAACAGGTTAAAGGTCTGTACTTAAATTAGTCATACTTTATTTCATCCTGGTTTTGGAGGAACTTTCATGGATTTTTCTAATCTTTTTCTGTATTTCTATTGTCAAGTACAATTGTCAGATAAATATAAAAAAACAGTTCTGTGGGACTAGGGAAGTGCCTTGTTCGTGGTTAAAGTTGAAAATGTGAAACGTACAGAATGTGTTCACATTTCCCAATTTCTGTAAACAAACTTGAAAACAATCTGAATGATATGCATGTCGTCTCCAATAGAATTTTTCAGATTATATTCATAACTGATACATAAACAAGCAATGGGCTGAATCACCAAATAAAACTATTATGTCTCTGTAAATCATGTCAAAACTTTTGTTGCTATTAACAGAGTTAGGAATTTGACCCCAACTAAGAATAATAATGTTTACATCTTTGTCGTATCATGTTCATATGTGAACTATCTGTGCTATAGTATAACAATGTATCAGAAAAAGTCAGTTCCTTGTAATGTAAATTTCAGTAACCTGCTGCAGCACAATAATTCATCTAAATAGTCTGACTAATATTGCATTCTTCTCCAAAAAAAAATTACTTCATGGTGACACTTTCATTCCTTTTCAAGTTTAACATAGTATTTTAGAGTAGACAGGGATAGATTTATAATATACAAATAACAATTCTTAATATTCTAAATACATATATAAAAATAAAAAGCCTCCATGTTTTACTTTTAAGAGCTCTTAGAGATAAGTGTAAGATAAGCATGGTCTGCCTACTTAATTAATCTTTGGGGTTTGGATCTGAAATATGAAGGAGTTGACTTTTCATCCTTTCTCTTCACATGTAACTAAAAATATTGCTACACTATCATGTCTGTAGATATAAACACAAATAATTAGTACCGAGCAAATTATTCATGCATCCACGTGTCTGTAAGAAAGTAATAAATCACTATATAAAAGTTCATATTAATATTGGTAAACAAAATAGCATGTACACATGAGCTTTCTTCAGAAGATGATGATGTTAATCTATGTCAAGAGTGAATAAAGCTGATAGAATAAATGTGTTATCACTGTTCTAAAGAAGCATTCTAAAGAGTAAGAAAAAGAAAAAAAAAGGAAAAAAAAGAAAAAAAAAAGGTTGAGATCCTTCTGACTTAAAACTGAATACAGGCTTACACTTTTGAGCTTTATCTAACAAGCATCTTGAAGTAAAACTTCACTTGTAGAAGTTTATCGTGAGCATGCCTTAGCTATACGAAGGTAAGTAGTTTTTATGAAAGAACATGAATGTCATTATGAAATCTACATGTTAACAAAATAAAAAGAATACTTGCAAATTATTCACTTTAATTTCCTTTATAGTGAACACTTTCCACACAAAATAGGCTTTTCAGAGAACTGCAGCTACTGTGTGTAACAGTCTTCTAAATTCCACATATATGCATCCCACATGCACCACAGATTCAATGACAAAGTAGTTCCTTTCTATATTCTTCAATTTTCTTCTTTCTACTCACACCAAAAAGGAAGAAAGGTAAGTTTTTAAAGAACTATTTTAAAAACCTATTACAAAAAAAAAAAAGCAAAAATCAATTATTCCCTCCATAAAAGTCATGCAGGCAACAGAAAACTAGAATACTTTGTGAGTGACTGTACATCAGATGGCAGAAATCAATAGTTTCCTTAAAGAAGGTATCCTTAGGGATAGAAAGCTTCAAGGTATGAATAGAACAGTAGCTTCAGTGCCTGGCGTCTGCAGAACTGGTAATAGTTTCTAATCCCTGCCCAAGAGTGGGTAAAAAAATACACTGTTTCCAAAGTTTTAATGATCCAGGGTGAATACATTATGTTATCTTTCCTGCTGAGCTGCTTGAGCCCTTCTTTACCTGAGGGATACGTTAAAAGACCAATCAAACAATTCAGAAAACCGTGCAGCTTAGCCAGCAATATTAGCAATATTGGAATGATGTTTACCCTTCCTTTTGAGTCCCCTAATGTCTGCTGAAATATCAAATACTTACCTTAGACAGTAGCTTGATTTTTCAGTAGCAAAGATTTTATTGGTATGAAGGAAAAGATTTTAAGTAGTTTTTGTAAATATGTTTTGTGCATTAAGATCACCTTGAAGTACAAAAACCCAAACAAACATAGAGCTTCCTAGTTTCTGGGATTAAGTGTTGTCACCCCCTGGTATTGTCCTGAATCCACTTCTTCATTTTCCATTTAAGTCTCCCCATATTCCAGGTTCCATGTAAAGGGAAACTACATCTGCAGAGCAGCAGTGTGCCCCGGCTGATAACATCATACTCTGCTGACAGGGAACTAGGGTGGAATGACTTTAGACACTTATTCACCATCAAGTCACTTGATTGTAATTGTCTTTCAGGTCAATGTCAACCCAGCATCCATGCTGCATCCATGTTAGTTTGCTCGTGGTGTCTCTTTTGTAGTGAACTAATTCCAGACAAAACAAATCCCAAGAAGATGACTTCAAGGGCATGTTTCACACCAAAAATTATTCTCTAAAATCAGTAAAAAAGTTCATCCTGGTGTAGGCTCTTCCACCTCTGAAATATTACCCACAACTTCCTAGAAATACATTAAGAACTGTCATTAAGAAAAGAAACAAAGGGACTTGCATTAACGAAGTGCCCTAGGACATCAAACACATGCTTTACCTCTCAAGTAATACTGCTGTGGAGAAAGAAGGGAAGGAAGAATAGAAGGCAGAAGAAGGGACGAAAGGGACAGAGACAGTCAGTTAGATGAAGAAAGACAGAAAGAAAGACAAGAAAGAAAGATGGAAAGAAAGATTGATGGACAGAAAGACAGACAGATGAGCAGAACAAGAGGAAGGAAAGTAGGAAGTCAGGAAGGAGGGGAAAAAACACATTACATTATTTCAGACATCTGTAACTGAAGAGGTTCTGCCTTAGGGTCCCAGGAAAGCCATGAGGGCTGAGAGGACTCAGGACTAAATGTTCTGTGGTTTGATGATCTGACTTTAGAGATTAAACCCAAGAAAAGTGTCTGGAAACCATTCTGCTCTGCCAAACCTTGAGGAGAGGATGTGTCCCCTGGGTTCACTTCATTTATCAGTACAGATGTAGCTATAGTGAATACTGCATATGGATAATTATTAATATCCAAAAATATTTTAAGCTATTATTTCAACAAACTAAATTAAGAAAGGCTTCCATTAGAGATATATAGATTGCCACTTTTTAACCATAAAAGCAGTGAAGACAGAGATGACAGTCTTTGAGGTGAATAAGTTATTAGTCCTTCGGATCTACTTACCTTAGCTTGGGGAGACAGAGAACATCTTCTGTCACCAAGTTTTAGGTTAGCTGTTTTTCTGCCAAGTCTATTAGATATACAGAGGCAGTATCTGTTCAACCTGACTCTTTTGTCATGCCAAAATGAGAAGCATTGAAGAAGTTCCTTACATCTCTGAGAGGCTCCCTGCTGATCTGAGAATCCCAAGGAGCTGCAGGTGTCAAACAGCAGAGTTAAGAGCTCCAGAGCATTTTAAGTTTCAACTCCTTTTTTTCTTCCATCACTGCAAGTCATTTTATGTTATCCATTTCACTATGGTGCTTAGGAAAAAAACCCCATATTTGACGCATTGCTTATAAATACATGCTTGAAGCTATAGTCTAACCACATAGTACGAGAACTCAGAAAGATCTCAGGGTTGCACCAGAAAGGTAGAATGAATCAGATTTGTCATGTATTTGACACTTCCCTTTTCAATATAGTTTGTATAAACTTACTGCTACAGCCTAACAGTTGCATATGATTTAGCATACACGACAACTCCCAGCCCTTATCTGGAGTCTTGTCATGTCAAAAAATGTACACAAAAGAACTAGATAAACAAATATTGATGTATACCTTCCAATCATTCTGAGGGCTGTATTGGTGCTTATGTGTTGTGCTACTTTTGCAGGTGTTATCTACAATACGCAGGCTGACCTAAAATTAAAAAAAAATGGCATTATAATTTTCACATTTGTCAGTTTGAGGTATGGTTTTTCAGCCAGAGAGAAAATCAAACTATGTTCAAACACTTCATTTTTCTGCTGTGTCTTTCTGAGGTACCTATTTCTCTATTTTCAAAGTACATTTGGTAATGTTGCTAGCACTGTAATTGATTAAGTGACTGCAGGGCATGCTGAGTGTTTGTCATCTTTTTAGGGGGAACCTTCAGAAGTTTTCCTGCTCTACACCTCCTGCTGTGCTGAATAATAATTTGACTTTGCTAGATGAAGGTGATAATGATGAGTCTTGTTGAAATTCCTTATGGCTGTTTATTTAAGCAAACAGAAGGGAAAAAAAACCCCTATGGTTGTTTAAAATTTTAACATGCTATTGTCAGAGGAAATAGTGACATAATTAAAACACTAAATAATGTCTAAGCTTGCAATGCAAAGTTTTGCTAAAATTCACATAACGTTTAAAGAACAAAATGTAATTTCATAATATCAGGTAGCATTTTTTGTTGAGTTTTCTCACTACTGTGCCTTTAGTTATGAAGATATGGACTGTCTTCTGAACTGTTCTACTGTACTTGAGAAAGGTTCATGCATTTCTCATTAATTTTTCAGAGTGCTACTGAGTGGCAGTTATTAATGAACAATTATTTTAGATACAGCTTTTCCTTTACAGATACTGTTGAATGACCTGTTAAGCCACCAGAATTTGAAGTCATATGGGGAATAGATTCATTGTAAAGAATGCCAAAGCAGTATATTAAATGTTACTGTTACATGATTCAATTGCTTTCACAGCCTTTTCTTGGGTTTCTTGGAAATATAAATGCTAGGTGATCTTACTAGCTCTTTTTGTCCAGTAACTGCTTGAAAAATTTATGTTATTCCTTGAGAAAGGATAAGTCTTTTTGCACTGTGTTAGCACAGGCAATTTCACAGCAATAGTCTTGAATAACTAGAAAGTGAAAGGAAAAAAAAAAAAAGAGAAAGAGATAGAGATAGATAGAACTTGGATGATGTAAATTAAAGGATTATGTAGGTTAAATTGAATTGATCATCACACAGTATGATTTTGTGTTGTTTGAAAAAATACTAGTTAGATCCCAAAATCAGATCTTAGAAACTAAAATCATGTGAAATTATGAGACAACATGCAGATATGTTTTTAAATAATTGAATAATCAAAGGATCATGCTGTTATTCTTGGTTTTAGTTAATATAACCCTCCAGAAAACTACAAGCTATAAGCATTTCTTGGTTTGGATTTCAGTGTGTAACAAATTATCACAGTAATATTTCTTGTTGAGATAGCATGGTAGAGCTGTTTTCTTCAGTGAGCTGTTTAAGACTGTATTTTCAAAAGGAAGTGAAAAAGATATTGTCAAAAATAATTATAGTAAAAACACAGACATACAAACCTATCATAAATTATCAGAATATTTTATAATGGTTCTCTCTATAAAATCAGCTTCCACATATTTTGTCTTAGTCAAGTCAAATATGAATTAAGACTATCAGATTTTTTAAAATGTTATTATTATTTAGATAACTTCTGAGGTCTGCTTTGTACTACACTTTTTGTTAATCATCTTTTAAAGGAATCAAAAGAAAATTGTCCATGATAAAATAGTCAATTTGTTACCAATCTAATAAAAGAAATACAGTCTCTCTTTTTAAATTCAAGTCCTACTCTCTTTTTCAATTGAGAAGAGTTTTTCAAAGAGGAAAATTGTTTTGTGCTACTTTTTTGTATTTTGTTTGAACAATGAACTCTGTGTAAAAGACACATAAGATAAAAGCTTTGTGAACTTAAGCCAAGCTTTTTTGCAAGTGGAGAATAATGACACGTTATAACTTCCAAATGTACTTTCAGTTGCAAAAAACCCAAGAGATTTCTTTTTATGTTTTCAGCATGAGAACAACTTTGGAGAACATTTTAACGTGGGATACTTAGGGTCCCCATAGTGTGGGGTCAGAAAGCAACTCTCTTGTGACTCTCATAAATTTCCTGTGTGCACACAGAAATATCTATTTCAGAGGTGCAGTTCACCTAATGGAAATATGAAATGAAGTGTGTGTAAGATACAACATGCTTGAATTTGTATGGAAGAAAATTTTTAAATAATCTCTAATGAATTTAGTCATTCTGTCTTGCTTGATCTTCCCAGCTGTGCAGCTGAGCTTGCCACATAGAATCAGAGAATCATTTAGGTTGGAAAAGACCTTTAAGATAATTGAGTCCAACCATTAACTGTAGCACTGCCAAGTCCACCACTAAAACATATCCCTAAGCACCACACCCAAATGTCTTTTAAATACCTCCAGGGATAGGGACTCAACCACTTCACTGAGCAGCCTCTTCCAATGCTTGATAACACTTTCAGTGATGAAATTTTTCCTAATATCCAAACTAAACCTCCCCTGGCACAATTTGAGGCAGTTTCCTCCTGTCTTATCACTTGTTACTTGGGAAAAGAGACCAAATCCCACCTCACTGAAACCTCCTTTCAGGTAGTTGTAGGGAGTGATCAGGTGTCCCCTCATCCTCCTTTTCTCCAGGTTAAACACCCCCACTTCCCTCAGCTGCTCCTCATCAGACTTGTGCTCCAGACCCTTCACCAGCTTCCTTGCCCTTCTCTGGACATGCTCCAGCACCTCAATGTCTTTCTTGTCATGAAGGGCCCAAAACTGAACACAGGATTTGAGGTGCAGCCTCATCAGTGCCAAGTACAGGGGAATGATCACTTCCCTCGTCCTGCTGGCCACACTATTCCCCCCTATTCTTGCGGGCCACGCTATTTCTGATACAAGCCAGGATGCTGTTGGCCTTCTTGGCCACCTGGGCACACTGCTGCCTCACCTACAGGTCCACCAACCAATATTTTTTTTCCTAAGAAACAACTTTACAAAAAAAAAAATGTTTAGTGTGACTATACTGTACTATATTACAAAAATAAACCCCTAACGAATATCAGGAAATGTAGTATTTATAATAAGGGATTTTTGTTCTGCTCAGTTAAAAATAAAAGAATGAGGGTACTGTTATTTTGCGGCACAAAGGCTAATATATTTCAGAGAGAAGAAAAACTAACTTTTTTTTAACCTGAAAATGAATGGCAATATTTTGTTTAGGCTTTTATGGATTCCACATTTGTAGACTCTGCTCAGGGTTAAGAGTTCTACTCTATTAAATTGTTGTTTTCACAGAAGCCATTTCAAATCTGTTGTCAACTTTGCTACTCTTTAAACTTTTTTCATGTCTTCTGGATCCTATTTGAGATGGAGGATCAGAACTGCATACACTATAGTATACAGCAACATAGACATATAGTTCACATAGTAGCATGACAATATTTATTCTGCTATGTTTGTCTTTTCCAAATATTCTATTTCCTTTGTTTGTTTTTATGTTTTGACAACCTTGAGAATAAAGATTATATATTCTTAAAGTCATTTTTTTTAACCTTAAAAAAAATAATGTTTCAGTGGCAAAGGCCTATTCAGAAGTCCTCACTCTGTGTTTAGGAAAATAGGATTGTATTTTTCAATGTGAATTGCTTTGGAATTATCTTCACAAAATTTTGTCTCCGTTTTATTATCTGATGAATCTGTAGTATAAGATCCTTCAGTAACTCTTTACCATTTGCCAGAATATGTGAATTTTGTCATTGATGGCCCTTTTCCAGGTCATAAATGACAAAATCGCATATTTTGCCAAATGTGTCCATATTTAGCAACAATGCACGCAGTCATCCTCATGGGATTCCATTGGTGAATTTCTTCCACTGTGAGGCTTCCCACCTACTCTGCAAATTTGTCTCCAGTCTTTTTACTAGTCATTTGAGAACAATTTTCTATTTCACCCTATCATACCTTATTTTCTTCAAGACTTATGGTAAGAGCTCTATCCAACATGCTCACTAACTCCTTCAGAGAGATCTGATATACAGGAGAACTGCCTTCCATTCTGTTTGTCATAGATATGAACAATGACTCAGATTTGCTCAAGGTAAGATTCAGAATAAATTGATATCTTGCATGATGTGGAGGTAAATCAATAAAGATTGATAATGTCCTGGCAACAAGTTTCCTTAGACATCATTCATATCAGTGTACTTTCTACGCCACCAAAGTCCAAGCAATGCTGATCCATAAATCACTTCTGTTCAGTATGTCCTATGATTTACTGATTCTGCTGTCTACAATAAACTTGAAAATATGATGTCAAATCATTTTTTGCTAATCTTTTTTTAAAAAAAAAAAAACCTGAAAAAAGGTGCTTACATCCTCTAGTAAAGCAATAACATCTCAGGAACATATTGGCCATGTCTACATCATATAACTCTTTTCTTAATCCCACTACCTTCTGCAATATATTTTGCATGTTACAAATAGTTCTTAACTACTCCACAGTTTACATTACGTATAAAAGTATTATTTAAAAAAAAGAAAACAAAATTACAGAGAAAAATCTTTCTGGTTTCTTTGTTTAGATTTTGAGCTGCATTATTTGGATCTACACTTGAATGCATCAGCTGAAAGCAGCTCTACCTAATTGTCAAAGTCTTAAGTTCCTGTCCAGTTCTCTGGTAACCAAATGTAAACTGCTACAAAATCTGGCTTCTTCACTTGACCTCCCAGTATCTTTCCTGGGCCTGAGACATGTTTCCTGGAGAGTTATTCTTTTTTTATAATGAACTCAAGATAAGAAAAAAGTTGTTTCCAGATAAAAGTATTTGTGTTTTCAGCCACTAAAGACGTGCGCTGCATGTTCTGGGAGGACATGTGAGAACATCAGTGTTAGTGCGATTAAGAAGACAACTGGAGGAGTGCTTGAGGCTTTTCAAGTTCTATACATAATACCTATTGGATTAGTTCTTGTTATATCTAGTCTCCACTTTCCTGGCATATTTTAAGAGGAAAGACCAAATAGTTCTGCTACAGAGGTAATCTGACATTTATGAAAGGCAATGTGAACAGCATTCCTGACTGCAATCTGTGTGAGTCTGAGAACAAGGACAAAAATACGTCAACATAAACTGAGAGACTTCAGAAACCGATCAATTACTTGCTAGTACAAAATATACACACTATATGAGCATTAAAACTGGGGCTCAAATGGTAAGTATTTCTCGTGTTGACTTGCTGAGGTTCAGAGTTGCACTTTGAACCATTACCTCCCTCTGGTATCCCATAAAACAACATTCTACAAGTATGCTGAGTTAGATTGTTTTCTGTCACAGCATGCTGCAATATCAAATTGGCCATCAACAGATACAAATTTTTCTGCATCAGAACTGGTTCAGTACTCTTTAGCTCACCATCCTTGACTAAGTATTTCTAAAAACATATTGTCATTGAGTGATTTTAAAATGAGATGAAGATATGAAATCTTTAACTTCAAACAGTTTGGATTACCTCTTGTCCTGGTTTCAGTTGGGATAGAATTAATTTTCTTCCTCATAGGTGGTACAGTGCTGCGGTTTCTGGATTTAGTATAAGAATGATGTTGATACCACACTGATGTTTTAGTTGTTGCTAAGTGGTGCTTACTCTAAGTCAAGGACATTTTAGTTACCTATGCTTTGCCAACAAGGAGGTACACAAGAAGCTGGGAGGGAGCACAGCCAGGACAGCTGACCCAAACCAGCCAAAGGGGTATTCTATACCATAGAACATCATGCCCAGTATATAAACTGGGAGAGAGGTGGCCAGGAGGGGCTGATCACTGTTCAGGTATGGACCAGACATCTGTCAGCGGGTAGTGAGCAATTCTATTGTATGTCACCTGTTTTTTTTTTCTTGGGTTTTATTTCTCTCTCTCTTTCTGTTAACTCCCTTTTCATTACAATTATTATTATTATAGTTGTTGTTGTTGTTATTATTATTAACTTTATTATAAATATTTAACTGTTCTTATCTCAAATCATTGTTCTTACCTTTTCCTTATTCTCTTACCCATCTCACCATGATGGGGTGGGGAAGGAGTGAGTGAGCTGCTACGTGGTACATAGGTGCTGCTGGGGTTAAACCACTCCACCTCTAAAGTTCAAGGAGCAGTTCTAGTAATTGACCTAAAATTGAGTACTCTGTAGAGTATAAATGTATAATGGTCCTTCTGCTAGAATTAATATTGAAGTATGCCTTTAAACTCCAATGTTGAACCTTGACCCAGACACAATTAATTGCAGGGAATGTCCCTGTAATGTTTCTGAAAGCAGCACAAACAACAGCTTTTCTATTGTGTGGAGGATATTAATATGTTACAAAAGATTATTTTTCATTCTGAATCAGAACAAATATCGTAGAAATTTCCTGTGAATTGTAAACATTATCAATGCACCTAACAGATAAGAGACACTGGAATCTCAGATTACTGAGAAATTATATTTATAATTAACTAAAGAGTGTCAGAGAATGGGCTTGAGAACAGACCTAAAGCCATCCATGCTCCTTACCTCCAGCTCTGTGTGGCTCTTCCTCTGCCAGCTAGCAATCTCACAGGTGATCTTCAACTCAGTTTGGGGGACTACGGAGGTCTGGCACTATTACCAAGAGGTATTATGAGAAATACAGAGAAGAGAGTTTAAATTTATAGATTTGAGCCACCTTGTGCCATTTGCCCTCAAGGCTGAAGAACAGACTTTGGAATATATTATTTATTGAATAGATGTGGTTTGGAAATCCAGGAATCCAGAAAAGTGTAGTGTCCTTAATATGTCATCACTTTCTAAAATCAAGGACCTCATATGGTTCACTTCCTCATATTTCACCCTTTTTGCCCTATGATGATGATGATGATGATGATGATGATTCCTACTTATTTGTATGACAGCAGTAATCTAATTTGCAACATATATAAACAGTTATAACAGATTTTAACAGATCCAGTCTGAAGTGCTTTTTTTTTGCCTGTAATACTACTAGTGCTACTTATTTTAAAAATTCTTATAACAACAAAAAAAAATCAGGTCTAATTGAATTGTATCTTCAGCTAAAGCATTTATTTTCTTTCTTGTATTTTAATTGATAAAATATTCATTTTTCAAACCAGTGATGCTTCACAATATTTACAAGTTTTTCATATGGAATGAGTGCACTTTTCTAATTTAAGTTTCCGTGAAGAGCACTGCAGTTTATATTAGTACTATAAATGTGGGTCCTCCTGACATTTACCTTCACATTTCCACATTTACACTCACCACTGAAGTCAAGGTAGGTTTGTGAATGCAAATAAAAGCAGGATTTAGCAAAAAATACCTGTATAATTGCATGCACTGTCATAAAATAAGCATGCCATTAGAGATATGACACCTTCCTTTTTTGAATTTCACATAATGATGGTATTCCCCATCCAGTGGATGCAGATAAGTCCCAGTTTGGTCCTTTGCATGAGGGAGAATTAAGGAGAAGAACTTTATCTCAGAATGGACATTTTATGGTGCCTATTGTCTTCAGTGATAAGTTATGGTCAGAAGTGTTGAAGGCTGATGTACAACATAAATGGCCCTGAGGAATTCTGTAGTAGAGACACATCTGCTTCAACTTTGACATGAGAAAGTTAGCAGTCAGACGCAGCTTCAAATTTTAGAAACTTAAATATCAGTATCTGCATACCGGATTCTACATTTTAGATTAAGTTAATGGCCCTCTGGATCCTTTAACTGTTCATTAGTGGCTCATTTCAGTTTCCATATTTAGTTATTTAGTGTTATTTGAGGTGCCTTGGGGTATCTCAGCCTTCAACTGCCACGTGAGAAGGATACAAATACAAAAATAATTCCAGTAAATCCTGCATTACAGGTGGTTATGAATATCTCAGATACCCTAGGGCATCTTAAATGTCAACATAACCCTACATGAGGACAGCCATACTGATTTCCAGAATTTTCTTTGACCATACTCAGGGAGCCAGGTGCAGTCTTACATTTGACAATTTATGAGCTGAATCCCACCCCATATGCCTTACACAGGCAACATAAAGTCCTTTTCTATTCAGTGGAGAGTATCAGAAACCTCTAGAGGGCACTTCATCTCCTTCTAAGATATTACAGAGAAAATAATCATCTGGAGTTTCTATTTCTAGGCCTTGGCTGTAAAGGTTACTAGATCAGATGTAGATGTGACATATCTTAGATAGAGATATCTAAAGCCAGGTTAGATAAATCTATGTTCTGCATAGAGGTGAACTTCAGCCTATATGAACTGTACAGCAGGTTCTTCCATTTTCATGCTTATTCTTACTCCCCTCTTTGTAGCTTCACTTTGTTGCCTGGAAAAATCTTGGAGTGAATCCTCTTCAAACACACTTTGTGGCATATGAAGAAGAAAATGACTGGGAACAATTTGTATGGATTTGTCAAAGATAAGTCTGAACGACCTGATCGTATTATAAGAAAAAATGACTGGATTTGTGGATGAGAGGAGAAGAGCAGGTGTAATTTGAAAAGTAAGTCTTTCAACACAGTCTCACAACATACTTTTGTATGTAAGTTAGGATGTTATAGTATGGATGGATAGACAAACAGGTATGTAAAGACCTGGCTAGACGGTTAGGCTGAGAGGAGAATTGTTAGTGGATTGTACTCTCCCTGGAGGCCAGTAACTCAGGAGTACTGCAGAGGTCCGTATTAGGACCTGCCCTGTTCAACATCTTTGTTAGTGACCTGGAGGGTATGACATGGTGCACTCTCAGCAAGTTTGCAGATGACACCAGTCTGGGAGGACCAGTCAATTTGCTTGAGAGCACGGCTGCCTTTCAGGACGGACAGGAGGGGGACCTTCATGAGATTCAACAAGGACAAAAGCAAAGTCCTGCCCCTGGGAAAGAAGACCCCCTGACAACAACACAGTCTGGGGAAAGACTGTCTAGGGAGCTACTCTGTGGAAAAGGCTTTTGGGATCCCCAGGGGACTGTGAGACGAATGTTAGACAACAGTGTGGTCTGGCAGCACAGATGGTCTACAGCATCCAGGATTGTATTAACAGGAGCACAAACAGCAGATCAAAGGAGAGAATTGTCCCCCTTAGCACTCATTAGACCACAGCTAGAACACTGCACCTAGTCTTGCCCCCCCACCCCATGAAAGACATTGATAAAGTGGATCAAGTTCTGCAGAAGGAGACCAGGATGGTCAAGGCTGGAGAACTTGCCCTGTGAGGAGAGTCTGAGAGAGAGGAGCTGGTTCAACTTGGAGAAGACACCACTGTGGAGGGACCTAACAGAATCCTCCCCATTACATACAGGGGGGTTACTGAGAAGATGGAGCCAGGCTCTTCACAGCAGTGTATGGCAAGAAGATCAGTGACAAAGGGCATAAATTTAAATGAGAGGGGTTCACACTAGATATAAGGAGAATCTTTTTCCCCATGTGGACAGTCAGGCAGTGGAACAGGTTGCCCAGAGAGATTGTGCAGTATCCAGCCTTGGAACATTCCTAGATGTGACTGGATAAAGCCCTGAGAAACCTGATCTGATCTCACAGCTGATCTGCAGTGAGCAGGAGGTTGGACCAGGGACGTCCTGAGGTCTCTTTCTGCTTGTGATCCTAAGTCTAGACTCCTGATATGTTTTCCAGATATATGAACTAACAAGACAAGAACATTGCTATATCTAACCATTTATTTTCTGGTTTCTCGCTTAGTTTCAACTGCTTTCAATATCAACCTATTATCTTGCTCGATTTTTATAGTCAAAAGAGCTAAATAACAGTCCTCTGATCCTAAACTAGATTAGATGACTCACATACCAAAATGGCTCCTCCTACTCAGTAACTCTAAAGGAAGCATAGAGCCACTGATTTAAACGTAAGATATGCACTGAAAATATTTAAGGTCATGAAAGATTAATTCCCATGCAGAAAGATCTATGTTAGTCAGCTGACTTTACGTTTTAGAAGTCATCTATGAAATGAAAGGTCCAAAAAATTGACTGGAGCAAACGAACACTGATCTGTTGTTTTCAATTTATTAGAAGTTCAGTTTCTGAAGGAATTTACTGTTTTACTCAAGACTGAATCTTTCATGAAAATAATATTATTAGTAGTATGCTGTAAGGATTTTGTGAGAACAAAACCAGATTACTGCTATGAATTTTTTGCTTGTATGGCTTAGAATTATCACCAAGTTACATAAATAGCTAAAGTCTGTTTCACAATTTAGTAAAATGTGTAAAAGGACTAACAAAAAGAAAGGCTTATTTTGTAATTCTCATTTAAATGGAGTAACCTCTAATATTTTTGTTTTGTTGCAGGTATGATTGTCAAACAGTACACTTAACAGTGACTGCTATTGTATACATGGATAATGCAGCATTGTAAATTCTTGTCTGCTGAA
>NW_009633570.1:18074-29398 GCF_000690535.1 Cariama cristata
ACAGAATGAATAGATAGATAAGAAGCATTTGCAGTGAAGTCCAAACATAAATGAAAGAATATGACCTCATGAGAAAAGCTGCCATTTCAGACAAAAATGATTGGCATCTTTATTGTGAACAAAGTACTCATTACAAGGAAGATTTCTGCTTAGATATGAGGAAGAACATAATTTAAGTAGCAGAATCATATAATTTAACCAGGGGAAAAGATGTATAATGTCATATGGTTCATCAGTCTGGTGATTCATAATTGCTCCTTGTCATGTTTTCAACAGAGTTTTACCTGATTTAGTTTTAAATGTGCAAGAGAAACAACTCTCTTCATTTCCCACAGGACACTGTATTGGCTGTGTGAGCTTATTGCAAGGAAGTTTTTATTAAGTTCAGTCTAATACTTGTTTATATAAATCACTGAGAGGAGTGTTTTTATTATTGTTATCTGAATTTCCATTCTTTTCTCATTTAATATGCTGAAATGCTGTTTCTCTTTTAACCCATATACATATTTAACTTTGAAATAACTCTTCTGCAAGTGATCTCTCCAACTTCATGCACTTATCTTCCAAACTGTCTATAATTATCTGGTAATGAAATGACTGCAAGTCAGCATCTTTAGATCTGTCTCAACAGAATTGCTCAAAGAATGTTATTTGCGTAAACTAAGACTGTGTTCATAAGTTTTTGGTGTGATTCATTGCAAAGTGATTGCTATTTCTTTTACTTTTTCATTTCTCATTAACTTTCGCTTGTTATACAACATCAAAAAATATTTTTATAGGTCTGAAATAGCAGAGAATTTGTTAAATGAAAATTTGTTAAGTGAAAACCATTTCTAATGCTTCAGTGAAGATGAAGAATGAAAAAGAAATGTTAGAAGACAAGCTGTACAGCAGGTAAGCATGTGAGGACTGATAGTGTGGACATTGTTGTTGGGTTTCATAAGCAATCAAAGCACTGATAGGTGGAGTTAGCTAAACATACAAGTAGCTCTGTTTTAGTTTTGTCATTACAGGTTTTGAATATTCTGTTGCATTAATATTTTTGCTTATTTTTTCATAGGTTAGTGGTCCCAGATCTCCCTGAACAGGTACATCTGCATTTGTGTAATACGCCAGTTAAATCAATAGACCCACGTGTGAAATGTATGCATGTACATATTTGCTTGTGAAATTAAAGTCTCTGCTGCATTTTTCTGCAATGAATGTTATTTTTCTCCTGTCTTTTATCTTATGTCTTTTTTTCCTCTATTTTTTTTTTTTTAATTTTAAATAATTCATAGCTATATCCAATCTGATACTGATAAAACCTATTTCTATTACCAGTAACTGCACTTCATTTTCTTTCTTCCTTTTCCATAGAATATGAATGTTACTCAAACGCTTCCATTTAATCCTCTCCAGTCTTTGCAATTCTCCTGAAACAAAATGTGAAATAGAACAATAGATATACGATCACTTCAATGAGAAACAGTAAATGAGGACAGTCTTGTAGCTGTTTCCACAGGTCTAGAAATGAAAATGAAACCAGCGAACTTCAAAACACCCTTTTGACATGCTGTTGCTAGCATCAGTAAGAGTGACCTCACACTTTTTTCCCCTCTGTTCAATGATTACAGCTTTTTGATTAATACTTGATATTATGTAACCTGAAGGAAACCAGAGCAAACAAATGATGCTTTGGAGGACACACTGGTGTTTGGGAAGATCTTAACTTTGGTTGCTATTACAAACAGTCTGCCTGCCTGGACGACCTGGAACCAGATATTTTGTTTTGTAAGCAAATGCTTCACTTATCATACAGCTGGAATCCTAATGAGCATGATGCACTGTGAAACAATATCTTTTTTCCCCCCACACTGTCCCAAGAGTAAGCATTATCTCTCACTCCAACCTTCAATCCCTCCCATTACACAGGTCCATCTAATTAATTCTGTAGAGTTTTTGAAGTAACGGATTCCCAGCTTTCAACTGTCTATTTCACAGGCAGGCTTAGGGGAAACCCAAGCTGAATTTTTGGCTAACTCAGAATTAAGATTTAAAAACTGAATGTGCAAAACTTGTCAAAAAGAAATACAGAAAGAGTAACAGGCAGTGCCAGGAAACTGCCATGCTTTCGTCCTGCAGCAATGCTCACTGTATACTGCCAACATACGCCTTATCTACTCTCCTGAAGTATTTAAAACATAGGAAACAACCAGGTTGAAATAATTTCTTCTAGACAGCGTGAGCCCTCAAGAATATGAAAAGTTTGCCTGGAACTGAGTTTAATTTCTTTTATACTACAGCAAGTACTTTTACATTACAAAGAAGTTAGTCTTAACTCTGATTTACACAATACAGTTGGTGGGGTTTTTCTTCAAAAAGTTACTAAATTTCTTCAATAAAAATGTGGACAAACAGGAATTCTTAATGAAAGAAGCATTTTCTGCATTATACTTCTATGAAACACTTTGGTTAATCTTCTAATCTGCAGAAGGTAAATGCATAGTGCATGCAGAGCTTATGAAAGAATTCTGTAATATGTTTATATATTTGCATATTAAGCTGAACTCAAAATCTCAAGATTTGAACTCAGTTTTATTCCATTCTTTTTTTCTTTTTCTTTTTTTTCCCCTGAAAAAAATACTTCGTCAGGAGTCATGCATCATAAGTTAAATAAGAATTCAGGAGAATGGAAGACAAAGAGAAGGGGCTAATTACGATCAAATAGTTCCCTTGTGATTGGTATTTTTAGAACTTGGGGTCTTGTCTAACATGAAATATTAACACATCTGGTAATAATGAATGTCCTTCATTTATATATGCAATTCAAGGATCTGAGGACATACAGTGGGAAATGAGAAAATAAAGTGCTTTCAAATCTAGGGAAGACTGAAAAGCTGTATTTCACTTTGTTTAATCCAAGAAAATATTCTCTTCTTTTAGATAATTGCAAGATCAAATGGAAGTAACTTTGGAATTGTTTCATAAAATATTACTGTTATACAAGGACGCATCTCCTAGTCTGGGTAGAAAACAAGATTAAATTGATAGAGGTGGAACATCGTACAAGGCTTGAACCTGTCTGCTGGTCTTGCCCACATATAGAAATAGTCATGTTATGTATATTATGATGACTCTGATCATTTTTGTTGCCTGCAACACTTATTTGAATGATGCAGGTAAAGAGACGTGTAGGAGTTTTGTCATTAATCAGTAAAGGACTTTTGACCTCAAGCTACACTATGACCCTTGTCACTGAAAGTAAGTCTGCCTTATATACCTGGTTTTCCGATTTGTACAATAAGGACAATGGAACCGACTTGATTTAATAACTACTTTGAGATATCTTGACAGAATTGTTTATTTATGTTAGGCAGCACTTGCTTGGGAGTGGGGCGGGGGGTGGGAGAAAGAGGAAATTTTTATATATTTTGGACATTCAAAATAGACATCATAAATATATTAAATAATTTCCCTTTATAAGCCTCAGTGCAGTGTCTTTGTTAAACATGCATAGTCAAAGAACACATCGATTACAAGTGACTGATATCAACCCACCCCTTAAAGATTGTTAAGGCAGTTCTGTGGACTGAAAAAGACTTAATGTGGAAAAATCCTTGGTGATAGATTACTGCACAGTCAAGGAACTGAAAGTATTAAAAAATTACATTCACTGATTCTGGGTCAGATTCTTAATTGATAAAAAAAGGAATTAAACGAGATGGAACTTTGATCCATTCTATAACATAGACTTTGGAAAAATTAAAAACATTTACTATTTCCCACGAATTTCAAAGTCCTGTGTGTGTAAAATCTTCTATTTCAGTGCTGCATTGAGAACACAAGGCTTTAAAGCTCAGGGAGACATCAGCCAAAAAGTAAGACGAGAGTCTTTACACTGTAGACCATTGACTAGAAAGAATAAAAGAGCTTTTAGAAAAATGTGTCTGCAACTTCTAGTAAAAAGAACAAAGGATCTAAGCATGACCTTTACAGAAACGTTTTTAATTGCTAAGAGTAACTGTTTGGAAACATTGACTGAACTTCTGAATCTCTTCTTCACTTTAAAAAAATGACATATTTGTAATGTAGAGCTAAATAAACAGTTAGCTAGAATTTGTGTTTATAGCCAATATTTTATAACTAAACTAAATATTTTTATAACTAAATATTTTTAAAGTCCTAAATATCCAGCATTACTGGACATCAGCCTGTAGACATAGTAACATACACAGGTGTCATTTGCTGTTATTTGTACTGTAATAACACTGTAACAAAAAGCTTTGGTATTTGGAAACAATAGTCACTCTTGGTATGTTTAGTGGAATCACATTTCTAGTGATATAACACTGATGATGAACTGCAGAGTTTTTATTACAAGATATTCCCTGGAAGACAGGTGGAACCTTTCAAAACAGAAAAAACTTCGTAAAACTTCTTAAGTGAAGCTATGTAGATCAAAGCCCTGGATCTAGTAAAAAAGAGTCAATAAGTAACATTACCAGCTTCTCATTTCCCCCAGCTTTCTGGTGCATCTAGCACACCGGAATAGATTTTGTAAACTTTTTTATCTTAGTGGAGAATAACTTGCATTACATGTCACATCCTGTTAACCTCAGAAGTGAAACAAGGAGACTGTTGTGACCCCGGGGAAAGCCCTTGTAAATTTCACAAGAAAAAATATTACTATCTTGACCTGTGCTGTACTCCGGCATTTGCATATATTTTTTTGTAAAAATCTCCTTTCAATTTCATGGAAGCCCAACCGTCACTAAGCCTCCTGCATCATAATTAATATTCTAAGCAAAAACCTAAATTATCAGTCTTCCTGCTTTCCTAACTTGCCTTTTGCTTTCTTTCATCAAAATATTGTGTTAGCTAAGTCACTAGTTTCAGCAGTCAGAAAGCATTGATATCTTTCATTTTTATACTAAATGACATTAAATCTCATGACAATAAAAAAATGCCTCATAGTCTTACTTCAGAGTGCAGACATATTTTATTTTCCTTACATTATAGAAAAGAAAACCGAGAGTTAGCATCATGTTGCCCTGGAATTTTTCAGGTTACAATACAATATAATAACAGAGTAGGCCCATTTCTCTTTGACTTATCTATATTACCTCTCATAACCAAATTTTAATGCTTTGGTTAGGCTGTCTAATTTATTAAGTCTAACTCATTTCACGTAAGTGCTAAGAAATGCACTTATTTATTTTTAATTACTGGTAAACACATATAGGTTGTACCTATGTGGTACGAGGTATCTCTGAAAACTAAGAAGTATTCCTGGCTCTTCCGTACTTCACAGTTTAGATGTTTGTCTTTGCAAATGTTGTAAATTTCTTCAGTGGAGATTCTTATTAGTAGAAAATAAATACATTGGGGATTTGATGGTATTTGTAAAATAACTAAAAGGAAGTAAAAACCTCATTATATGGCAGAATGCTCTTAGAAACTGTAAAGGCAAACTGGACTGAAGTAAAATATAAGCAGATTCTGTAGAGGCGTTTCAAACAAAAAATGTTATATCTCCAGGGTAAAAGAAGGAAGTATACTATGGATTGTTTATGCAGATAAGCAGAGATGGTGAAATGGCTGGAACACTAATCATATGGGATTTCAATTAACCTGATGCTGAAAACAATGAGAACTCTGGAGTAGTTAAAAAAGCAAAAAACAAAAACAAACCCAAAAAACCTCAGACAACCAACCAAAAAAAACCCTCAAACACCTCTCCCCTCAAAACAGAAAACATGAACACCCAAACCTGCTGCTTCTCACTGCTGAGAAACCAGCAGACTTGCTCTAACTGGAATCCCAAGAAGCAGAACAATATGATAAATGAGATAAAATGGTTGTCATCTCATACCACACCAGTGAGGACCCATTCCTATGGGGAAGTAGGCTCTGGTTTTGTCAGAACACTATCCTAATACCTCTAATTTTTGCCTAAGGCTTGCAAACAAAAGCTACTAGACTCTGAATCAATACATCCCTGGAGTACAACACACTCTGTTCTCAGCCAGTATTAAACATTTTGATTGCTACATTGAGCAGCTTTTGGCTTCTGTGAAGAAAATCAGTAGTGGGCAATACTGCAAACATTCAGGGCCTCTATGGAGATTGTTTTGTGCCTCCAGGGATCACCATCAGTAAACAGCATATCTCCTCTATGAATCAAACAAATTACATTATTATTTCAGAAATAATATACAAAATGTTATTTCAATTTGTTTCTAAAAGAAAACAGTTAATGTTTCTTTTACATTTCAGTTAAGGGTTAGGTATCTGATAGCCTTCATCTGTTTTTAGGTCATATAAGGTATTGATAAATCTTATGGGTAAAATAACAGTATTCTTTTAAGAATAGCATGAAACATTCATTCAGGAAAATAAATAAAAGGCAAACCAAACCCTATAGGAATGTTGTTGTTAAACTTCTTGAGCCACACAGCACTATTTTCAAAGTCATGATAAATAATTCATATTAGTTTGTCCATGATGTATTGTAAGAAATATTGAGGTTTGCAGGGAACTATCCTTCCCAAAATTTGTGAAATGATGGGAAATTCAGAATTTTATTTTTTATCTGAAGAATTTTTAAGAATAATTTGGTAAAAAAAATGAATGGGAATGAAATTATTCTGTAATGCATCCATAGATTTTCAGAGCAAAATGTATTTGATCACTGTTAAGTATCCATAGAGTCATTTTAATTAAAATCCTATTACAGTTTTTCATTGTTCTCATTACATTCAGTGAAAACATCTGGTTATTTAAGGTAGATAGTAACTTTAGGCACTTTTTTTTTTTTTTTAGGATGTTTCAGTGTATAGTTTTAAACTCCTCAAACAAGGCAAACTAGGTCCTGAAACAACTTCCTGACTGAAGTCGTAGTTACAAATCACTGGACTTATGTGGCCTGTTTAATATAGTGTCAGGAAATAAAACAAAGCTGACAGTTTTATAATGAAACAAAACCAAATAATGACATTTAAAAAGCTAAACTGTCACTGAGAAGAGTTTACATGATACTGATTTTTGTATGTGGAGATATCTCATACAAAGAAATATAGAAAATCACTAAGGCATCTCAGTGCAGCTGCCAGTTGCCTGAGAGGAAAGAAATACCAGACTTTAATAGGGAGGATACTTATTTACTTATTTTTACAAACTATCTTAAAAAAAAAAATCTTCCAGCCCAATGTCATTTTATGTGCCTTAATGTATCGTGCTTCTGAAACATTACTGAAATAAAACCAGAGAATAATTTAGGTTGGAGATGACCTCTGGAGGTCATCTGGTCCAAACTGTGCTAGATCAAATTGGAAGCTGGATCTAACTTTGAAGTTTGTTAAGGTTGCTCACGATCCTGTTCAGTTGATTTTTTAATATCTCTGAAGACAGATTCTACAAGTGTTTGGATAAACCGTTCCAGTGTCTGATTACTTTCATTTGTGTTGTGTTTTTTTTTTTTTTCCTGAAGCCAAATCAGAACTTTCCTTATTGCAACTTGAATCCCTTGTCCTCCGTCCTATAGATGTACTTGTCTGAGAACAGTCTGGCTCCTATGCTATAACAACTTGTTAGATATTTGAAGGCAGCAATAAAATTATTCCTTAGCCTTCTTTTACTAACACTGAAGAATTCTAGATCTCTCATTTTTTTATCTCTCATAATTAAGAATCTGAATGGCCACAGCCTCTATAGTGCAGCTCTCTGTCCTGTATTTTCTGTTTTTACAAATAAAAACTCAGAGCAGTTGTACCTAACTAGTAGACAAATAAGTGCTAGATATAGAACAATACAGAACCAAAATTCTACTTTTTTTTTCCTGTCATTTAGAAGGCATAAGGATTTTGTTTGCACTATTTTGCATTTTTTTGGCAGCACTATCAGTCATGTGCAACTTTGCACTTCTGTGTTATGTAACAGAAGGATCAGACTCGTGACCCTGTGCCACAGCTCAGACGATTCTGCAGGTACGTACTGACATCTGGTGGGTGAGTCAAAGAACACTCAAACCAGTACTACTACACGTTAGTGTTCTGCTCGTTCAAAGAAAGTACTTGCAGTGGTTTTCGTAGCATAAATTCTGAGTCCTCTTTCCAAGAACACCGATGGGAGAAAATAAAACCTGAGTAAAATTTTCGTTGGCAAGATTTCTGTTTCTGTCACGTCATTTGGGAAGAACAGGTTTCCAAAGAAATATACCTTTTAAAATATACACCACAGCAGGTCAGACCATTTGGACTATATTCATTATATTCATGTATGTCCATCTGGCAGTATATCACATTGCTTAGCCCATCTCTAGCCCAAAACAACCCCACATTATAGCATTCGCTGGCTGCTAGTCCATGAGACTGTGTTTAATGAGTACCTGATCATGGAACAGATGCTGTTCAAGAATAAAGGAGTGTGCTGGTTGACAGCAGGCTCAATGTGAGTCAGCAATGAGCCCTGGCAGCCAAGATGGCAAAGTGCATCTTGGGGTGCATCAAACACAGCATAACCAGACAGTCAAAGAGGTGATTATCCCACTGTATTCAGAGTTGATGTGGCCTTGCCTTGAGTACTGTGTGTGGTTCTGGGCCTCAAAATTTAAAGAGAATGTTGAGGTACTGGAATGCATCCAGAGGAGGGCAACAAAGCTGGTGAAAGAGATGGAAGGCATGTCCTATGAGGACCAGCTGAGGCCTTTGGACTCATCTAGTTTGGAGAAAAGGAGGCTGAGGGGCAACCTCATTGCTCTCTATAGCTTCCTGAGGCGGGGAAGTGGAGAGGGAGGTGCTGAGTTCTTCTGCCTCGTATGCAGTGATTGGACATGGGGGATGGCTCAAAGCTGTGTCAGGGGAGGTTTAGACTGGACATTAGAGGCAGTTTTTTACCAAGAGGATGGCCAAACACTGGAATAGGCTTCTTAGAGAGGTGTTCGATGCCCTAAGCCTGTCAATGTTTAAGAGACATTTTAACAGTGTCCACATGCTTTAATTTTTGGTTATCCTTGAACTGGTCAGGCAGCTGGAATAGATGATTGTTGTAGGTTCCTTCCAACTGAAATAGTCTAGTCTAGTCTATTCTCTTCTCTTCTATTCTATAAATCCACTCATCTTGCAGCAGTTCAAAATTATAACTCCCAAAGTGAATTCTTGCATCTATAATTTAGTTTTACATATTCTTGAATGTCTTCCGTGTTTGTTTGGTTTTGTGTTGTTTCTTACTCTAAAATAAATTTTCTTTTTGGTCTTCCATTTCTTACTGCTGAGTTTCTCTTTTCTACCCTTATTCCTCCAAAGGTCTGACTTTTTTTTCCGATTTTATTTGCTCTTATACTCTGTTGTGTACTGATAAAATTAGTGCACATCCACCATTAATGGAGCATAGAAAGCTTATTGGCTTCTTATTTTAAGACTTTTAATATTTCCATATTAGAGAATGACACATGATATACATCACCACAGACTGCTTTGCGAACAAACAAGCTGCATAACCTGACTGAATGTTTCGAAAGTTATGTGATAACAAGAGCACCACAGCAAAGAAAAAAAAAAGTCTACTGAATATTTGGTGAGAAAAAAACTAGTAAGATAATGTGAGAGGAAGATGGGATATAAAACCAGAAAATGAAGGTTTCTGTTGCAGTATGTACATCTTGATTGGATTTGACTTCTGATGATGTTTTATCTTTCAAGATACTAGTTAGCAAATATATAAAAGTTCACGAAAGACTTTTTTCAACTATGTAACATGGAAAGAATACCTAATCACTTTTAATAGCTTATCTTTTTACGATTTTTTTTCACCTTTGTAGCAATAAGAAACAGATTTTAAAAGATAGTTTGATCTTATAAAGACTGAAAAAATAAATAGGTCCTAATCTATTATTTAACCCTGAAAACATTTACTGCTTAGACTCTGAGGTAACTTAAATAATAAAAAAAGTTTCCTGAATTTTCATTCACAGTAATTCAACAGACCCACAAACCTTTCCTTTTTGCCATATTCTATAGCCTATTTCCATAATAATAGAGGAGATATTGTTTTTACAGCTTGATGTGTTAAGTTGCAATTATACTGTCAGTTTAGAAAGTTGTCATTCCTGGTTTAAAGTCATAAGAATGAAAAGGAAAAGATATCTTTGGCTACTAAAGGTGTTATGTCTTTTAACTGTCTTAAATCAGGCATGTTACCTTTAGAATCTGTTCAATATTCACAAGAATTTAAGGGGGGTTTGTTGTTGTTGTTCTGTTTTGTTTCTTTATTTATGAACTGGAGGCTAATGTAATTACATGACTTTTAAAGTAGAAGCTTTCAGTGAAACAATACATATAATTACATTAGAGAAAAAAATGTTCTGATTTAGCAATACAAGTCTTTGATTTGCCATGTCTTCATTTACTGTTCTGTGACCACATTACACGACTACTGCTAAAAATAAAATGAATTTTATTATTTTTAAGCTATGGAATTACAAACAGCTGGTGCTCTGAAGACAGGAAACTGGTAAACTTCATTTTGCACATGGAGGGAAAAAACACACACGTGAATACCTAAAACAGAAGTGCCAACAATCTGTATGTTTGTTACTGCATCTTTATTTGTTATTTTTCATACTCTGAAATTAAATGGAAGTACTTGGAAGATGTAGGTCCTCTACTGAACAGGGCTGGCATGATAGTTGCAAATGACACAGAAAAGGCTGAGATACCAGGTTCTCCTATGCTTCAGTTTTCATGGGTAAGGTCAGTGCCCAGGTATCCATCTGAATAAGGAATAACAAAGCAAATTACAAAGTACCTTCTAGGTTGACAGTGTCCTACACAATCCTTGTTGACAAGCTGGTAAAATAGGATTGGAGAGATGGATCATGATACAAGTGGAAAGCTGGATGAACTACCAAGCTCAAACCAAGCTTAAAAGGAGGTGGGTGTCACTGTTTAAGGCTGGGTCAGTGCTTAAAGCAGGTGGTAGATGCTCTCTGTTAACTCTGTACTTTCCCAGAGGGGGAAGGAGAGGAGAAAAGGGAGAGAGACTTATGGGTTGGAAACTTAAAACAAACTTTAATAAACAATAACAATGAAAATAATATAAATAACATTAAAACTAATACTACCAATAATAGAAATAGAAATATACAAAACCGATATTGCTCTTCCTGATGACGACCATGGGACCGTGTGCTGCACTGCGGCAACTCGCAGTGCTCACAGGGCAGGGCAGGCACCCGGACGTCCCAGAACTCGACTGCACAGCAGGCGGGAAACCGGATTGAGGGATGCATGGATCAGAGTAGGAGGCAGGAGAGTGATCCGAGTCCCACCAGGATGTTGGCCATC
>NW_009633570.1:29420-39240 GCF_000690535.1 Cariama cristata
GGGCTGGCCCCTGTGATCCCCGAGCTTTATAACGAGTATTCCCGTGGGTGGGATGGAATACTGCATTGGTCAGACCTGGGTCACCTGTGCCTTCTGCAGCTTCCTGGGGGTGCGACCCCTCCTCCACCTTCACCCCACGAGGAGCCCAGCGGAGCCCAAGAGAGCCCACAGGGAACAAGCACACACCCGTGGGCCTTTCTGCATAACAATCCCGCTCCTGCCCCAGCAACAACTACAGACATTAACTGCCATCAACTCTGAAAGCAGGCACTGCCTGAGACCTGTAGTCAGCTTCAGACAGGGCAGTTACTAAGAAAACTTAACTGAAGGGAAAAAAAAATCTACTGAAAGCAGAAATAGTTCTGTTTCAGCCAAACCAGGACAGTGGGTAATGATTCAAAGTTGAACTGGCAGATGGTCACGAGTGGAATTCCTTAGAGGTTGATACTGAGTCTCCATGTTTTTGAAATGATCTGGGAAACAAGATTGAATGAATCCTTGCCAAGTCTGTGGATAACACTAAACTGAAAAGAAAAGAAGATACACCAGAAGAGCCACCATACAGAGAGACCTCAACAGACTGGAAGACAGAATCAACAAGAATAGCATGAGGTCTGGAAAATATAAATGTAATATCCTGCATCTAGGACAGAGAAATCCCAAACAGCAATACAGAAAGACCTTGTGATCCTGGTGGAAGGCAAGTAGAACATGAGTCAACAGTGCACCTGTGTGTCCTCAGTGACATCAGTAAGCGTATAGTGTAAGGACTTAAGGCTGCTCCAATAAGTTATAGGCTCGGGATATGTAAACAGACACAGACCAACAGCTTCAAGGATAAAAACTTTATCTCTAAATAATAGTACAGTAACAAATACAGATCAGTAGTTGTTGGTGACAGTAGTACAATTATCCAGGTCAAAGTAAAAGTAATTCACTGATACTGGGCAAAACATAATATCTGGACACACAAAGACTTACTTGACCATGGCTATCAGGTAAGCAGGTAGGAAGCGGGGCATAGCTTCTTCTTGAGACAAGAAACATGGACCAGCCGATGGGCTTAGGGAATTCTGAATTCCCTGATCAGACTGGCCTGTTTATTGCTGAGTCACAGAAGCACCATCTGGACTTGTTAAGCAATGCCACAATTCTTCGCTCCCGCCTTGCGCCAGCTCTATCCTCAATGTGAACTGAGAACAGAAATATCATATAAAGCAATTCGAGCCTCACATTCCTTTGTTGCATATGCCTGGAAATATTGTATATGGTATATATTTGTTAGGCTATGCCTGGAATACTGTGTCTAGTTTCGGTCTCACAAAGTTCAAGACATACATCAAAAAAATTGAGATGGTCCACCAGGGAGGTCACCACGGAGATTAGAGGTCTGAAAAACTTGACATTTGTAGAAAAGTTGAAGGATATGGGCTGCTTTGCCTTAGAAAAGGCTAAAGTAGAAGGGTCAGGGGAAACTAATGACAGTTTTCCAGTAATTAAAAGGTAGCTATAGTGAAAATGGAGGTGTTCTTTTCACAGGAATGAACAGTGACAGGACAACAGGTAATGGACAAAAGTTGTTCAGGGGAAATAGGTCTGAACACGAGGAAAAAATTCTTCACTACGACAATAGTTAACACTGGAATAGGTTGCCAAGAGAAATGGTGGAATCTCCCTTTCTGGAAATAATTTATATCAATATATGATTTTTTTTAATTTTTTTTTTTAATAGCTCTACCTATAGATCTATAGGTAATCTCTTCTTTTTTAAAAGATTTTCCATATTACTCAGAAGCATTTTAATATATTTGACATGTAGAATTGCACAATAAAGTTGCTGATGGATGGTAAAAAGCTGGAGTTATCAACTGACGGCAGCTATGTTTCATCAGTTTTAATTATTTATTTTTCTTTTTGATAAAACTAATTGATTTTTACACAAAAAAAAGAAAGGATTGTAAATAAGTAATTTTAACCAATTTATAATGTATCAAGACCACGTTGGAAGAAGCTAAATAAAGTTCTATTTAGATAGTGCTGAAAACCTAGTATAGAACCAAAAGGTCAGGTTTGAACACAGACAAGAATTTCTCTAAAGTTTTTGAGGAAGTAAATACTACTTGTAAGTATGCTGAGAAAGAGGAATTTATGTTCCTAGTTGTATGATGAGAATTTTACAATTAACAACAAAGCTGTGGATGTGCTGGCCCATAAATTCAGTAATCAAAGATCTTCTGATAAGTGTTCAAAAATTACAGAAATGGCGTTTCTTTTAAGATTCAGTTTGTAAAGTAAGGAGAAAAATACAGAGTGGTTGATTTTATAAAATAGCTTTGAATTGAAGAAGAAGTTGATTTGCTTTAAATTATACTTTAAGTATATAATTTCTGCAATTTTTACTGCAATTCTGCAATTTCTGCAATTATTACTGCAAGCTTCAGTGTCAGTTTCAGTCTCTGTGTACACTGAGAAAGCTGAAGACACTGTTTAAGCACTCTTTAAGGCTGCCTATTGCCTGTGTCTCTACCACAGCTTCTTACATTCTCAGAAGACTTGGAAGACTATGCAAGATTGTCCACATGCTTCTAGCATGTCATATAGACAGTTTCAGCATTTCTTGGAATAGGTATTCCTGATGAGGGAAGCACAAATATAGATTAAGTTTCAATATTCAGGGTATACGAACTGATCTGGTAACTACCAATTTTCCTCACCATTGTGGAAGAATAATAGATACCACTGAACATAAGTCATCTCATCCTAAAATAAACACTTGTGTTGGGAAAATGAATCATACTCTGAAAATGACTGTTTTTCACCCCCCCCCCCCAAAAAAAAAAAAAAAAAAAAAAAGGAGGTACAGCGTGGCTAAGTAAGACTCACATCTGCAGTACAGGCATCAAAAATCAGATGGAAAGGCTCCCACTTGTACTGTCTCATGCAATGATCAGGTATTCACTGATCAGAGAGGGCAAGAAGTAGGATACAGCATCTCTGGATAGGCAGCACATTTCTGAACTTCAAAACATCTGCCTAAAATATGAAAAACGGGCAGAACTACTGCTCATCATCATTGATGTGACTTAAAATCTCAGCATGCATTTCCCATTACTGCGTTTTCAGCACTCATGGATGCATCTCACCAAGCTGCATGGACTTGTGTATGTTTAAATAGATCCCAAATTGATTCTTCTCCGTCAAAAGTAAGTCTTCCTTGTTCCAGACTTTCCTACTGGTCTCAGTTGCCTGCAATTCCTGAGGTCAAATCTTACCAGTAATGATGGACGCAAAGAAGGCAATGAGTAGAAATCTTATCACCAATCAGATAGATCAGCTCAAATGGTAAGAATTTTTAAAAGTTGTGGCATATATTCTAAAATGAAACTCCAGTGCAATCTTATAGACAACATCAACAGTTGATTATTGTGCTTTCATGGCATGACCCTACTGAAAATGGCAATCGTGTCACCTCCCTTGCTGAGGCCTGGCACTCCTTTTCTCTGCTTTTTAACTAAGGATGTAGCTTCAAAATGTATGTAATGGCTTCACCACAGGAAATGCCTGTTCCCAGTTCTTATTCCCTTGTTTATGGTCCAGTTCTAGACTGAATCAGAATCACTTGTGGAAATAGAGAAGGTCAGTAAAAAGCTGTCAATGCCAGCAGAGGGGCTTGGAGAAATTTGTTGCCATCCTGCAGAGATTGGGACATCACACGAACTATTTCCCCACACCAAGCAGGTTCCACATATAGGTACAGTAGAAGAACGACAGATCTGGGCCAGAGGGTGGAGTCTGAGAGCATTGTCCTGTAGTGCAGTAAATATAGTCATGCCATTGGTAATATGAGGGCATGGGCTTCATACTGAGTTTGCATAGCCTTGGGACTGAGGCTTGTCAGTCTTACTTTTCCAGTGTTCTGAATCCATGGACATATAGCCTCTGAAGTCAGTCAAACTACTCATTGAATAAAGCTGTTGACAATTTGCTATTATTTATTGTCAAATCACAACATACGTTGATAATTGTGACATTTATTTTATTTATTTTGCATATAATTTTATCTATATTCAGAAATCAATAGTCGTTTGGTTTAACTCCATTTGTCTTTTTCTTTCCAACTTTGATAAAGGAATTACTTTAAACCAAGCGTGTAATGACATGTGTTTTCTAACAAGTTGGATAAAACTTTAATGGTTAGAAAAAGTATTTAAATCACACTATAAATTCCTTCAACTCTTCGCTGACCTCAGCTTTTACGTCTATTCCACGCACAATCACTGTGTAGACTGCATCTATGTTAGTAACTTAGAGCCAGGCAGGCAATGCTCTCAGGACTGAAAAGTAATTGTCTGTATTTTTAAGTTTTTAGACCATTCTCTGGAATAATTTTGACCTAGGTCAACTAGCAAGTTCATGGATATGTTTTAGGAAGCCGAATACTCCGGCTACTGTGTCTAAATGTCAGCTGGCAGTTTGCATGCATTCACTCTCTTTCTGTGGCTAAAAGATTTTACTGATAGAGATGGGTCGTTCCATTTAACCCCGTGCCCAGGAAGGTTTCTGAGTTCTGTTTAATTTAGTACTACTGACATAGCTTTAGCTTCTGAGATTGAAGATTTTCATTTATCATGGTTTTCTAGTGATATTGGAGTACTTTGAAAAGAGCTTGACTAATTTGAAAGAACAGCTTTTTGTTTTCTAGTGTCAATTGTTGCCCTCTTTAGGAAAATTTGTATTAGCTACATGGAAACTTATAAATACACTAAAATAATGAAAGAGTTTGCAAATATTTTTAACTTAATTTCTTCAGATACCTTTCATGAGACAATAACCAGTTTTGATATAGCATCTTCCATCTGAGGATCTCAAAGTATTGCTAAATCATTAACAAATGAGTCAGTGAAACCTTGTAACATATCAGTGAGCTATGGAAGACTGAGAGCTGTGTTTTTAATTTAGTATTTGTGCAACTGCATATCACTACACAGCTCTGTGAAGCAGAAAAGCCATGTCAGACAAAAACCCTGCAGCCTGCCTAAAGAGATTTCATCACCATTTGATGAGAGCAGGTTAGTAAAGAGTAATTAATCTACTTGCCAAACATTGGTGAGCATAACTCCCATTAGTACTAGATTCCAGACTTCTATTTTCTCCCTGTTAAAGAGCTTTAATTCCCATTATTCACATGTCCAGGTTCTGCATTAAAGATGAGGTGTCTAATCCTTGATAGCAATCACAGTTCCTTTATGACACCATTTCCCAAAGCTGTTTTGCTCTGTACTCTCTCCTCATGAGCAGACTTTACTATTGAAAAACCCTCTATTCCAACTGGAAAAAGGAGACACCCAGGCCAGTACAGGATTTTCAGAAGACCCCTTTTATGGGAATGAGGCAGTTGTCACCCCAGTGCAGGTAGAAGATTTAGGTCAAGCATGAATGCAATCGGAAGATGATGTGGACCAGGTTCTCAGCACAGTTCACTTTAATGAGTACCTGCTATAGGATGACAACTACCAAAACCAACATCAGAGAAGCCACTGGACAACTTGATTCAAACCCCTTTTTGAGCGTCTCTCACCTGCTACAAGAATATTCTTGTTACAGAGAGATGCAGTGGATAATAATGCAGAGGTATATCACTGCACAAAAGGGGCACAAGCAATTGCATCTTCATCATTTTCCTTCACCATTTTTAAAGAGTTCTCCAATGTTGTGTGACTACACATCAGCCCTCCTGCCCATATGTTACATTTATTTTGATTATCTTATCTTTTCTTTTGCACAATAGTGTTCTGATTATATTTGGTTCTTGCCATCTTTTCTAGGCTGGCTATCATTTTAAGCCTTCCTATTAGATTAAAATACAGGAAACTATTTTTAACAGTCTTTATGCTTTGGTGAATAAACAGATTTTTAGATGATTTATTCAGATTTAGTTATATTATCATTATCTTCTGCATGGCTGGACAGAGTTAGGTTATTGCTTTTCCTACTACCTTAAATTACAGTATAAAATTCTTTTAAAAAGGTCCTCAAAATATTGAAACTCGTTACAATGCAGAAACAGTTACAGCCACAAGAGGGAGCTCTTGTAAAAACATAAGGCTCCCAGAGAAATCTGTACTTTTCGCACTTTAACAAAGAAAAATAGTTTTAGTAATTAGTGTTTACTTTAATTATTGTATTTCAGGAAATTAAACACTGATATAAATTGGCACGGTATTCCCAATTACATTTATATTCACCTTTTTATTTGTTTTTAATTAACCCCAAGAACTAGTAAATAACATGTATGCAGCTACATTCCTTTTGAAATAACAACAAAGTTTTGTTATGCAATCATATTTTCTGTAACATTTTGTCCCTCACTTTTCACTTACATAGTGCAATAACCCTTAGAGATAAAACATTTCAATTCAATGTGAAAATGCAACTCCAGTCCCAATAATGTGTTTGCTTAATAGAAAAGGGTTTATATTAGATAAACTCTTCCTTGTGCCTTCTGAGGGTTAAATTAGGCCTTTTTAGGTGCTTAAACACAAGTTTATGCCTTAGAAGAGACCTTAGAAGGTCCTACCTCTCCAGAACATCCTAGCAGAGGATGCTTTGTAAATGCAGAATAGAGTATGATACACACAATCATGCAACCCAATGGAGTTCTGCAATTTAGCAGTAATTATATCTTAGTGACAGATATCCTATCTTGTTCAAAACTAAACTGAACTTTGTAGAGAGAGCACAGGATCACAGGGGAACTAGATTTTCCTTCTTGATTTGATCTACCTAGATTTGTTGAGGATCAAAGTGCAATGCTGCCCTAGTTTACGTCAGTGATTAGAAGCAGCACAAATGGATGTCTGTCACATCTTGCCCTCATAAAACTCATTTAAATTCAAAGGAATGAAGCTACTTTTGCTAACTTTCTCCCAGAGAACTCTCTCCCTGACTAGACGACTTGGCCAGTGGTCATGTTTAGCCCCTTGAAGTCCAATTAGTGTTTATAAAGCAGAAAACTGCATCAATTGGAGAATGTGGTCTTTCATGTTTACAAACTTTTCTCACCACTTCTGATGGCATACTTTGTTCTACTCTCATTGAAATCAATGGCAAAGCTCTGTTTCTTTCAGTCGCTTCAGAATCTGGCCATTAATATGTTAATTTCTAATGTTCCCTTCCAAATTTTACCATCTGCTTTTTTTTTTCTTCTTTCCATTTTGAATGAAAAATGTATTTTACAGACATATTTTCAGTTACTAACGCTGTTACTTTCCTTATGCATGATTCTCTTCAGCTGAACTTTCCAGATGGTATCCAAGATGCAAGCATCTTGTCTTTAGATTCCTCATTTTAAAGTTGCTACTGCATGATAAATATTGAATTAGAATAACAATCTTTCTCAGGTACTAAAATAGCTCACCCTTCTGATCTCATTATTTTCTTCCATTCTTCCTCTAAATCTAATAGCTTTCTGTCCTCAAATTGCAGTGCTTAAAATATCTATGACTCATTAATTGTAAAAAAATTGTCTTTTTATTCATTAGTAGTAGAGTTTTTTATTGAATGTCCCAGCAGTGGCCCAAGACAATTTAGATAAAAACCATTATTTCTTCTGTCTAGACAGGAATTAATTTGTAGTTTTGCCCTTTTGCACAGGAATGATGGAGAATTGTTGTCATACAGAAAAGACTTTTGCACCTTTAATCTGCAGATCAGATATTGTCAACATTGCCTTTATGACCAAGGTGGGCACAATTCAGCCAAATGCTTAAACAGATGGTTTTCCTTAATGGTGTAATTTCACAGTAATTATGGATGTATTTAAAGTTACATTTATGTTCAATACATTGACTTCTACAGGTTTTATTATTTGAATGGAAAATTTACTTATATTTTTCTTTCTTTTAAACAAAACACTACCAGACTTCACTTTCCTTAACAGAGACTTCACACTAAATACATACCACTAAATTCTAAGTCTAGAAATAAAACTCTTCACAACTAATACTGAATAGCAATCAGAATCACAGGACCAGAAAAAACTGCATAGCTTACGATGTTCAGTAACTACAGACATCAATAGAGTAGATATTTAGTTAGAAGTATTTATAGAACATACATTGTATAAACACCAAAACAAACGTACATTGCTGAATACATTATCAAACACAAAATCCAGACTGCATGATTTATTGACACCAAACTTCCAGTGTCTAGACAAATGCACAAGGTATTGTCCATCTAAATCCATGTCCAGACAGCTTAAAAAAATCTGTTGGTATTTCAAAGAAACTGAGAATCTGCTGTTGATCCTAAAACCAAAAGTTATTAGACACTCAATGTACCTGTTTTCAAAATCACATAATGATTTGCCACACTGTGCTTTTACTGTTCATTAACTGTGGTCTCATCAGATATTTTGACCACATATGGACTGTTCTTATCCCCTGAAACTGTATTATAAGTTTCCTTTCTCTTCCGAGAAATCTTTATAATATTTTCTTATACACAATTAATGCAAAAAAAAAAGTGTCCTTTTCCTTTGTGTTTCAGAGAAGCAAACAACCTTCCTTCTTCAGTAATGCAATTGAACTTTTGCTTAAAGTCTCTTGACATGAGTATAAGCCTTCTACAGATCACACACTGAGTCTTAAAAATCTTTGAAGCTAGTCAGGCTACATGATGGCAAGTGCTAAAATTTATCCTGAAAATGATCAGTTACAGGTTGTCTAGTTTATTTTTCCAGTCACTTATTTTGTGTCTAGTTTTAAGGTACTTTTTCAGCTCTAGCAGCTTTTCAGAACACTGAGTATCAGTCAGGCAAGCTCCTGCCTACCCACAAAATGTGTGCAACTGTGCCTGTAGTAGTGCTAAATAACATCAGTGCTCTTTGTCTTCATTAATTCCTAGCTATGGCCAGTCTCTGATATTTCCATCCTCAATAGGTGCATCTGTGTTAGATTGTTTTCAGGTGTGAATATGTCTTGCACCTGTTACCTGTAGTCCTACAGCAGGTGTTTGAGCACAGTAATAGTGCACTCAAGTGATTTCCCTCCTAGTGGAATCATAATTGAAGTCACTTCTGGAGCGCATCTAGGGCATACCACCAGCAATGTAGTTGCAATGTCCTCCAGAGCTTAGCTTTTTTGGTTGTATGAGTCATTCCTGGGAATGATACAACTGACATAGACTACATCCCTGGTAAACATGCCACATGAACTAGAACTATAATTGATGATGTCAAATCAGGTACAGGTCCTTCCCACTTGGCAAAGTAGCAGCTGGTTATGTAAGTGCGATAAAAGAGAAGCCAAGTTATACCCAGCAGAAAACCTCTTAATCCTGTTTGGTAACCAGAAGAATCCCCAAAGTATTAGATAATAAAATTCAATATAAATAACAAATAAGAGTGTTTACAGGAGGTATATCTAAGGACATGTGAAGCAATGAGTTCCTTGCTTCTAACTATCATGGCTGAAGGATACTGAGTAATTTTAACCATTTTACAGTGAGAAATGTTTTTATAATAATCAGTAGTAATTTGTTTATGAGCAATGTATGTCCACAGATTCTGCACTTAAATAGATCTCCTTCCCTGGTATTTTCCACTCAAATGAATCATGTTTTTTCAACACTTATTTCGCTAGGCGTAGATATTTACTCTCATATTGTAAAACAGATTCTCCATTCATCTTCACTTCTTCCAGTTCAAACCTGTGCTTCCTGATCATAAGTAACCAGAACTGGATGCAGCTACATGTAAATTAACAATGCCTTCTGCAAAGACATTACTAAGACTTCCATGCTGCTTTTTTTTTTTTTT
>NW_009633571.1:0-238 GCF_000690535.1 Cariama cristata
ATGCTCGTTTTTTTGGTAGCGGCCTGTCTGGCCTGATGACGACCCTGAAACATGAGAAAACAGAGCAAACGCCTTCAGAGATTTGTCTTAAATAAACCAACAAACAGAAAGTCTCTGAAGAACTCTTCCGAATGAGGTCTGGGTTAATCTCCAACCCCTGATAAGGCTACGTTTTCTTTGTTGACATCTGTGTTCTATATGTATTCAATTATACTTAATGTCTGTGTGTATATGTGCA
>NW_009633571.1:290-6610 GCF_000690535.1 Cariama cristata
ACAGGAAGAGAAATTCTTGTCCTTTGACTTAAAATCAGTCAAAAGTGTGCTAAGAACTGTACAGATTAATTGTTCCATTTGGGAAATTTAGAGTTTTTTAAAAAGCAAGGCATTCTATTGTTTTCTTAAAAACTGTTCTTTTTTTCTTGATCCACTGCTTCACTGAGATATTTAAAATATGTTAATTACTGAGAATAGTTGTTTTTATGGAAGTGGCTGGCTCAACCAGGTACCTGCAGCAAAAATAGCTATAACTTGGTCAGTCTTGTGAAGTTTCCAGTGCATTTTAGAAGATAATTACTTTAGTTCTAGCTCTGTAATATACCTCCCGCACCCCCCCCCGAAGAAATACAGTTTAATGGTCATGTTTTTTTTGTCTGTAAGTTACACATTTTGTGCATTAGCCTTCTTAAAAATATTCATTGAAGCTTTATCCCCATGTTAGAGTTGTCCTTGGTTGTTGTTGGTTTTTTTCCTAACAGTTAGCAGTCTGGTTTGGGATTTACTGGCTTTACGGGATTTTATTTGGATTTTCACCCCTCTTTGCATCAGCTGTGTCATTGCAAGAAATTTTCCCTCATTTCTAGTAAGCCAGAACTGTTATTCATATACCACATCCTTTACTGCACACTGAGATTCTGCGTGTCAAATGTGTTGCTGACTACACTTCAGAGAATGCTATCGTGGCACTTTCAAGTATAATTTTTATTTTAGTATTTCATCTGTGCACCAACTGTGATGACTGACTCTTCCTCAGTATTCAGTACAACGGTGTCTAGATATGTCTTGAATTCCATTGCTTTTCATCTGGCAGGCAAGTCACCATGCAAGCCTGCTATTTTAGTCATGTAGTGTGAATGGAAGCAACTCTGGTGTGGCATCTTGACTTGAGAGCAGCATCCCACTGCAAATCTGACCTATCTGCTTGGCTGTCTTGGAACTGACTACTTTCTGCTACTTACAGGCATACTGAATAGGTGTACTTTCCATAGAAAACTCTCTGCAGATTTCTGAAATTATGTTATATCTTTACATTGTTATACCATGTTATGTTATACCACTAAATGATCAGTGCACAGCAAGGTAGAAGTAGCTGAGGGTCTGCTCCTTCTGGGTCCCTTGCCTTGCTAGTACTGTAGTTTTTTCTGGAGATCTCTCACTAAGCATAAACTATTTTCCTACTTCCTCTGTGCCAATCATTGTAATTTTTAAGGTCTTCATCCATTTTTTCACCAAGCATATATATATATAGTTTAAGGGCTTACATGAGGCACTTTGTCTCTCATTCTATATGGTTGTTTTGCAAGCAGACCGGACTTCGGCCTTGTGAAAGCCTTCAGAGATGGCAAGTATGCTACACTGAGTGTAGAATCTCAAACTTGCCCAGGCAGCAGCCAACTCATAGCACTTCAGATCTGTAGAGTTCTGAACGCAGTGTGAAGGGGAAAGCTTGGAAGTAGCAATGGTGAGTAAAGTTTGGCAGTGCATTAGAAATGTTTATGTCTGGATGGAAGGTAATGCAGACCTTCTGGTCGAGATGAGAGTGGTCTGAATTCTACCTAAGTCCCTAACTGGCTAAATACATTTGAAGTTCCAAAATCAGTGAGATAATAGAAAATGCTGGCTCTGTAGACTTAAGTAGAATATGAGCCATCTTACTCTAGTCCAGTACGTATGCAGGGTTTTCATGACCTCAGTACTTCTTCTGCAAACACTTAGAAAACCCCCAAACTTCAATTTTTGTGGCTTAGTCGGCTTTTGAGAACTTTGCTTCTAGTCTTGTCTTTTTTTGTAGCTATCCAGTTTTGGAAAAGATGAGTGGTTTTGATTTTGTCTAATAAAAGGAAATAAAACATGTTTGCTCTTTTTGGATGATTGTATACTATGTAAGTACTTTGTACTGTGTGCTTCAGAAGAACATGAGAGTTACATCACCAGTGGAGAGTTACAAGATAGTTTTGCTATAAAGGGAAAGTTTATCCTTTTAAAGTGTCACTAAAAGTGAGTTTGTGGTCTTTTGGGAAAGTCAAGGAGATAAAATGAATTGATAGAGTTTTGAAATCTTAATTGTAGTATTACTTGTCTGGCTGAAATACACCAGCTGTATTCCTGTCTAAAAGTCTGCAATCATTTACAAAGTATATTCCTTATCTGTAAGGTGTTGAGGATCTTCTCTCTCCTGAAATGTGTTGGAAAGTAAACTTGTTTTACAATGCCTTAACAAAAGTAATGATGAAGAGCCCTTGTTTAGAGAGAAGAATAGCCCTATTTGAAATTGCTGACAGTACAGATATCCCAAGTCTGAACTGAGCTTTTCATTGGTCTTTATATAATCCATACAAAATGGACTTGAATGACCCATGCTAAAGGTGGAAGCAGATTAAGGGAGATGTAATTCTGGAAATTAAACAAAGAAAGTAGAGGTTCATTTTGATAAACCTTCAGGTTTATTACCATCGTTTATATTTTCCAGTGAATAACTTCTTTTTCTTAATATTCTATTTCTTGGACTTTCTTCTTTATAATTCAAAGGCTGTGGGATTTTTTGTCTGTCTCTTTCTTTAAATAGTCTCTCTCTGTTTCTGAGTACATATGCTTGTAAAATCCATTTTTATATATTATGTTGGATTTTTTTCTTTTGGGGGAAGTATGGAACTGGGCATAGAATCAGCAGTAATTACAGATAAAGCTAAGGCAGTTCTGCTATTTCTGTCTCTGCCAGCTTCTTGCTGCAGAGACATGCTGCATCCTGCAACAGAGTACTAGAAACATCTGTTGTTGCTAAAAGCTGCCAATAGGAATCCCAAATTTTAGCTAGACAGCATCCAAGCCAGTGCATTTGCAGCACACCTCTTTAGACACTCTATTTTCTTAATTTGCTACTACCTTTCTCATTTCCATCTTTGTGTGCTTGTTGTTTGAGAAAATGGAAAAGGAATTGCTGTCAGCATGCTGTAAGGAAGGCAGCCCTTTGTGTGAAGAATATTGTGGTTTTTATCATATTCAAGATTTATTACAGCATTGAAATTATAGCATACTACAGAAATGCCTTTTTTTTTTTTTTTTTTGCAAACATTTAAAAAAAAAACAACACCCAAAACAAACTCCAACCTCCAATCTTTGTGGTTCTTTTTCATGCTGAGTCTCTGTGTTTGCATTCCACCCTGACTGGAATTTCAGCATGCTGTTAGACTTCAGTATGGCATAAGACAGGCCCAGAACTTTTTCAGGCTTTCCATTTCAGGAGGCATACTTAGAAAGAAATTGACTGAGAAAGAGCTGTTGTTGCAATTGCTAAGATCTGTGCAGAAGCAGGGTATGTTTCTTTGCTGTTCAAAAGAGTAGTTGTGTTTTAAAAGCTGGTATTCTTCAGGATGAGAGGGGCACCACAGATTGAATACTTAAGTTTGAGTGAGTGCATGTATTCATATTAACTCTGTTTGATACCCAGTGCACAGAAGGGAAGAGGAATGGGGTAAATGACAACTGCATTACAATGGAAATTAAGTACTTTAAGTGGAAGGTTCTTTCAGTTTCATTATTTCCATGGAAGTAGGTTCTTCTGAAGGAACAAGAGACATTAAGCCTCATTTTTGGCAGTCTTCTAAAGCAATCCAGATATTTAGAAAGAAGGAAAGTTGTTGAGTGCAAAATACTGAGTAGAGGCGTTATTGTTGGTATTTCTTTCAATAAAGATTTTTGCTTCTTTATATAAAGTTCCTTTTAAGTTATTTTAAAGGGTATGCATACTTATGTTTGTTAGGGTATTTCTTGGTATATAAGCAGTCAACTTTGAGTTTACGGTGTTATTAGTTGAAATGTACTTTGAAGTGGCACATGGTTGGATTTGTGTTTGCACATTTAAGTTAGGATGTAATGAGCTTTATACAGGTAGTCTACAAACAAATAACATATTCTTTACAGCGTGTTATTTTACTGGGCTAAAATAATTTTTTTCATTGATTTCCAAAACTGGAAGATCTTTTTCATGCATGAGAGAGAATCCTTCAAAACCACAAATGATATTTAGTGATACAGCTAACTAGTACACAGCATTGTTTGCAGTAATTATCCAGTTATCTTCTTGGAGTTTCTTGCCTGTAGACATAAGGGTTTTTAGACTTAACTTTTAAAAACAAAGGTGTAGTTGCTAAGGTGCAGATTCCTATCTCCTGTCAGCTTTGAGGATTTGTCAGGGAACAGACTGTAGAGGATTGACCCATTTAACATTGAGTAAAAGCACAGTAATGTAGTTAATGAAGGAAGATTATGCCAAAAATTGTTAAATGTTTCTGATTTAAATTTGATGGCATTATTTCTAGCTGGAAGAACTATGAAATGCTGCAGTTGTCTGTATGAGGAAAAAGGCAGTGTGCCACAGAAAGCATGAAGAGATGTTACTCTGAGTGCCCCATGCATGGAATTTTCATTGTATTTTAGCACTGGGGATAAAGACAAAAACAAATAAACAAGCATATTTAAATTTTGCTCATTGAGCATTATGTTACAGACTTAGATGTGGCTATCAACTGCCTCTCAACAGAGATATGCTTCTCTAGCAATAACAGCCAGTTTTCGCTGAGAGGCTGGGTGTATGGGTACAATTTTTTTGGTTTGGACCTGAGGTGCCATCTGCCAAACTGAGCAGCTGTGGGGCATGTAACTTGTAGGTGCTCCTACGGGATGATGGTAGGTTCAGAATAATAGTATGCGGGGTTCCAAACACATTTTATCACTTTTTTCATGCTTGCATTTTGCTCAAATCAATCTATCATTAAACTCACAACCCAACTGTATCCTGTTAATTCCCTGGTTAACCAAAAAGAGGCTTTCCATGAAAGACTTTTTTTTTTTTTAACCTCAAGTTACTTTATTGAGTGACTGATCAATAAAGGGCAGAATTGACAGCAAAGGGTGATGCTGTGACATAGAAGGAGGAGTAACTGGTGGAGGGTGCAGACTCACTTAAACAGAATTGCTCCCAGAGGCTCCATTGTGAAGCTATCCCCAGGTTGGGGGATATGTTGGAAACTTCACTTGTAGAAGATCCAAATGGGTCTTAACTCTAATAAGCTTTAGCATTCTACATTGTCTGAAATCTTTAAGGCAGGGTTAATGCTTGACAGAATTCCTCAGTAGTACATCACCAGCTTGAGTCCAGCCTGGATCAGCATTAATTAAAAGTTGCTCTTTCATGGCTTCTACTGCATAATAGGTGTCCTTTGCCCTCTTATGTCACACTTCATTTTCTAGTGGCTGACAGAATAAACAGAGAGGTCCAGAATGATATGAATTCTGGAAATTGAACTGTCTTTTAACACTGGGAAAGCTGTTCATTAAATTCAAATCTCAGAGTTGTAGTATATTACCTGATGTTACTACTTTGTAATAATTGTTGTAAAGAAAGATAAGAATATATACACAATCACATCATGTAGTAACTCATTACGGTTTACTACATGGATGGGTGCAGTATTTAATAATACACAGTAATGCAGTGCAGTTCATTACAAAATATACAAGCAATTGAAATTGCTGAAGAAACTTATCTAAACAGAATATAGTCATCCAAGTTATGATTACCCAAGATACAAGTTGTTACTCTAGTAAAACATTGGATCATCTTTAGTCATAATAGTTGATTGTAATACTGGTTTCATGTCCTACCGAAAGGTTTTAAAATAAGTCCTCACACGGTCAAAATACTTTTGGTCACCTTGCCATGCTTTGATTCCCAATGTGGGGGTTCAAACTTCACTCCAGGGTTTATGTCGGATGACAAGCATAAACTATGTTTACCTCCTGAAAAGGTAGAGAACAATAGTGTATATATATATCTGCGTAAAAGGAGAAAACAGAGGGAAGAGCTTCACACACTTGAAAGTGCTCATGTTTTGTTGTGTTAGACTTTTGAAGTCACATGGGTGGAGATCGTTTAAGACTCAATTGCGATGAAGTATATAAAGACTCTGCCCGCGTGCTGTCTGACTTTTGACTTTGTTAAAGAAATAATACTGAATTGAGCTGCCATTCCTTCCCCGGTATGGTTTCACCCAGATGGCCAATTGCGACTGAACATGACAGAGACTATCAGTCTGTGAGACGGCTGCACTTCTAAAGATACTGAGCTGTAGGTGAGCAGATTGAAGAAAACATTTTATGTGCCTTTACTGATGCAACAGTAGTAGCATTAAGCCTGACTTCTAGAATGCAGCAGAGATCACAGGTGGACGGAGAGGTGGCAGAGGGTTTTGCTCCTATTAAATAGCAACCAGCTCCGAGACAATAACTCCACGCGAGCCAGCTTCCCTATGTGTCCG
>NW_009633572.1:0-10921 GCF_000690535.1 Cariama cristata
GCTACAGGCCTCCAACGAGACTCTGCACCTCTGAGCATGACTGTCTGGGCTCTGCCATCCAGACAGTTCTCAATCCACTTCACTGTCCACTCATCTAGCCCACAAATCATTGCAATTTAATTGGAAAAATCCATTTCAGACTGAAATTCTTCTTCACCATACAGATATATAGCAGATCTATACCATTTGCTATAGATCTTTGAAGCCGTACTTGAAGTGATCTTGTAATCACATAAAACATACCACTAACAGACTAGAAAAACAGTTGGTAGGCAGTGTCCCATTAAAATAGTGTTTTCAGGTTTGTAAGCTTGTGAGTAGGCTGGGTAAATCACCAAGGTGAACACACTGCATGAAAACAAGTTGTTATTATTATGTGAGGGTGTAGCTGTCACAGTATAAAAGATGGTTGAGTAAGCAAATTGAATAGCAGAGTGAGAAGCTAACAACAGCGCAAAGGAGATTACCGAAACAACAACTGATATTCTACTGAAAGAGGTGAGTGACTTAAGGCAAAAAAACTAAATACAAAAAATGTTGCTTGCTTTGTCCACTTCTTGGGCAAAGGTGCTTAGCCAATGTTAACAACTCTCTGTTGCCACAGAGTTAAGACTTCAATGATATTGTTGATCTCTTCTGCTCTCTCCTGTGACACAATGCATGTTTTGGTCTTTCGTTGTAAGCTCATTAAAAGATGGTAGGAGAGTTTTATGATTTTATGTATGAGGAGCATCTTCTCTAGAATATCTAGTTCCACATACCAGTCCTGACTAACAGCTACTATACGATTACTTGCTTTGTGCATTTGCACTTTGGGGCTGGAGAAGGGAAAAAGAAAGGGGATGGAGAATGGAAAAGAAGAAATTCTAATTTCCTAACTCTTATGACAACAATTTTATACATGGAAACTTGTGAGATAATGAATCAGTGTATACTGGTATGTATTTCTGAAGAGCATGTGGACTTACTGCAAGACTGGAAAAAAGCAAATAGCACTGCAACCCATAAGAAAAAAAACAGGAGGATCCCAGCAACAGCACAGATGCTAATTTTTTCTAAATAATGAAGTAGTACTAAGGAATATAAACTACACCAGTGACTACATAAATGAAGCCATCAACTACACTGCCTGGATTCACCTCTCTGGACAAACATCATAGGTTTGGGTGGGGTTTTTTTCCCCCTTTTTTTTTGTGTTTGTGTGTTATTTTTTTTTAAAAAAGAAAAAAACATGGATTGTGAAATTTGGCGATAAAGAGAATGCAAATGAGATGAAATCCAGCTGGGTGTTACAGAAGTGTTTCCTAATGTGTCTTCTTGCAAAAACTTAATAAAAAAAAAATTTAAAAGCACCAGAGTGCACCACTTTTGAATGAAATAGAAGAGAAGGAAAGTAAAGAAAGACTCATCATTTCCAGCACCTGGCAGAATCTCCAGAGCCCTTGGTTCTCCTCCAGCTTTGTTGGGATGCTGAAGTTAAACATCTTCTATGTTAGTTCCTGCTCTACCTTTGAATATAGGACCCTCTCCTTACATTTGGTGAACAAGCTGGGATCTGGATGTATTGCTCTAATACGAAATAATTAATGATATTACTTACACCAAAGGTATTACAACAATATGTGGGCGTTTAGAATGAAGTATGGTATGTGACTGCACATATGCAGGAAGTCTTGCAATGACCTGCACTCCACACCATGGGCTGAAGCATGAGTAAGCTTGGGATCTCAGCATCCTGAAGAGGACAACAAAGGGCGTTAACCACAGAACAAATCTTTTTTTGTGGAGTATATACAACATATGGAGCAGATACTGCTTATTACGTTCAAGCAGTTTTCAGACCTTACAAAGTGACTGAACAGATTAATACTGTTCACACGTTCCTCTGTTATTCAGAATTATCTGCCAAATACTCATATAATTAATGATCCATTTCTCACTGATGATGCTGATTTGACATTTATAGAATTTATAGCATTTATTGCATGCTCCTGCAATCAGAGAGACAGACTGCAATACATGGTACAGACATGGGCCCTGCTTGGATGTCATAATTGCCTCAAGGAAGGTTTTAAGTTGGATGTTGCCAGTTATAAACAGAGATGTGGTGTTGTGGGAATATTTTCTAGCATTTGCCTTCCCACTGCATACTTCTACCAAGAAGCACCTTCTGTGGATTGCTACAGAGTGAGTCAAAATGCTGTGATTGCAGTCATAGCGAATTAATTTCAAGCTACAGACAGACTCTCAGAGAAGCTCAAAGCACAGTCTTGGGGCAAACCATACTATGGCAGGTGTTTGAAAGGTTAAAAAAGGAGCAGGCTGCTTGCCAAAGAAGAGACAACACTGAGGAGCTCCAAGTGGCCTCAAAGACAGTATTGTCCCATGGTACAGAGATTAATATTGGCAGTGCACACTGTGGCGTGGTTGAAATAGCTGCCTTAGGCTTAAAAGGTACTTGAGGCAGCATGAGCTAGTGCCTGAAGTGCCATCCCAGTATGTACAAGACTGGGCCTGCTTCTGACTAGTTAAAGTATTTCTCAGGTTTGTATCAACTGCGGCAAATCACACCGTAAAACACCTAAGCCCAGCTGGTAAGTGCCAAGACATTGTGCTTCAGCATTTCAGAAAAAATAATGCAATTCTGTTCAGCTGAAACTGTACTTTCACTTTTTAAGGTTTGAAAGATCCTCAAAGCAAAATAGAGCTCAGTCAGCTTCCTGAAACTGCTCGAGACAAAAGAAAACCTCTTCCCAACCAGCTCTAACACTGGTATCTTCTCAAAAGTACTTTGCAGGAAACACCCTGAACAGAAATCAGCTCCTCGTGAGAGAAAATGATACAGCTGACTGCAAAAAGCCTTTGGCAGCAACCACTGAGGGCTCAAGAGCTCAGCACAGCTGAAGAGCACTACTTGCCTGCATTTGCTGTTAAGTGCTTTCCCTTCTGTCATTTGTTACAGTTACAGACAAACAAGCCCCCTTCCTTCCCACATCCTAACAGAAAATATCAACTTCATAGCACAAGCAATATGCTTCCAGATCTGGCACAGGCACAAAGCAACCCACATGAAAGGCAGGTCTTACCACAAGCGGATGAGAAGTCACAGGAGCACCATGTTAACACTACATTAACACAAAAAACTTACACAGAGGCAGCAGTCTTCAACCTCCTCCCCACTCCAAATTTCCCAGCTGCTTGTCACAAAGTCTCATGTCATTTTTAGCAACTACTCGCAGGAGCACAAGGGTCACTAGAATTTCAATACTTTTTATTGAGTACACAGGTCTTGAGGTAACTCAGCAGTGTATCAATAGCCATCTCACTGGACTGCTGCATAAGAGCTAGTAGTGTTATTAAAGGTGACTAAGTGATTGCAGTTCAAACTACAAGGTCATAAAAGGTGTAGAATTTTATGTGATGCATTTCATCTCGAATTCATCTACCATTAGAATCATTGCAAGATGAGCTGCAAGTTCAGGTCCTCTAACCCAACCCCTACCCAAGCCAGCATCAATTGTGCCCTACATCAGCATGTACTTTTGCTGCCACCCTAACTCAAGAAAAAAACTTGTTCTTGTAATATACTTAGTGCAGAGTCCTCTTTCTCCATAGCAACTTAATCTAGGAAACATGCTAGCTTAAAACACAGGAGAAGCCCCACTGAACACAATGGAAGTTCAAGTAAAATGTCTGTGCTTAAGAGCCCACCATGACAAGTCTGTTTATTGATTTTTCAGGACTTCCACAGGCTAAAGTACCTTTTGAGAATTATATTTGCTGCAGTTAAATCAAAAAGCATCAAATTCATCCCTTTTGCAACTCTATTGCAGTGACTGCAGTGTAAATGCCACAGATGTGCATTAGAGCATGTTACACATCTGTACATCATACACTGATTAATCAGGTAGACAGAGTCATTTACTCACCTCATTCCAAACCTTTAGTAAACATGACCCAGGGGTTATAACTTAGCCATAAGAAGTACTGATTGCCTGAATTTGAATATCACTACCTTTTTTCTCAATGTATTTCCCTGAATTGCAAAATACACCTACCTATTTTTAGTCAAGCAAATGGCTTTTATCAAGGTCACTAGGTTCAGTTGGCATAAAATTGAATTTGACAATTCTTTATCTACACAATCCTGAAAAGCCACATGTGCTATTGAAAAGATCCCAATCACAGTCCCTAAATTTCTGAACCTACTTTTAGGCACCAAAACACAAGTGCCTTCATCAGTAATAAGCAACTTCAACAATGATGATCTCCAAAATCTTCTAAAATTCAGCTCCAGTGATCTGTTTCAACAGATTTCTAAAGAAATACATACAATTACTTTGGAAATCAAAGACCACACCAGTACTCATCAGACAGCATAATTCTTTGGTCTTTTAAATCTATGCATCTAATGAACTCCATAGAATTAAATCACAAAAGCATTGGACACTTTATCTCACAACAGTCTACATCCTGAACTTATACTCAGCGTGGTCTTGAACTGGGACAAAACCAACTCAGTCAAAGCTTTAGCTGAAGCACAGGTATAAAGAAAAGATTTCAGAACATTATAGGCATTCTGCATTGTTCCAATAACAATGTATAAGCAGAAGATCTGCTGTATTTTAAAGACTGGTTGTTACAGCCAAGCTCTGTGTTGGTTTATAATGGCACCTCATGAACATCAATGGCATTATCTCTAGTCTGAAAGGAAAAAAAGTTCCCCTACATTATAGAGTTTCTAAGTTAGAGATGGACCCTAAATCAGATGAGAGCTTCTCAGAAAATCAGAACAAGAGCTGAACTCCAAGGCTTACCCTTTGTGTGAAGCACAGGTGAACAGATGAGGTCCAAGACACAACACATGAAGGACTGTAACAGATATCTTAGCAGACCAATGTATTTACGACTTCACCATCAAAAGCATGGTATCTTAAAAAAAATAAAAAACAGAACAAAAGCCCCCATTGCTGGCTCTCTTGTTCAGCTAAATTTCTCAGGATTGACATTGACAAATCAAACCTTCATGGCTATCTATAGTATAAATAGAATTTGGTTATTTCAACAAAAGTTTAACCACCGAAGCAAATTACAGCACTGTGATAACACTCAGGAGCAATCCAAGTGGTCTTTAAACTCTCCTCATCTAAATATTACACGTCAGATATTGCTCACTTTGAACATTAGCTTTTTTTCTTTATTAGTCTGTAGATCCAAAGTCTAAAGTCACTAAGAACGATTTGCTCAGTTTTTTTCATTTCCAGTTTGAATGGCCAACAGTCAAAGTCTCTGTTCATAAACTGTCGTGTCTGTTTCTCTTGCCTACATTTTATCCTGACAGCAAGGAAGGTTAAATACAGCAAATGTTCAGGTAAATGTGTAGGCAGAATAACACAGCCGAACTATGAAAACTACTGAACAAATGAATCAGAAGCTTCAGTTCCTGGATCTTGTTTCAGGATTGGATTTGAAAGTCTAGAGTTGACGCAGAAGCAAAGCTCTTCATGGACAAAACAAGAAAATTGTGTTGAGCCCCAAAATGTCAGTGGATCCTCAACTTTGGTAGGCAGTCCTCATTTTCATCAAGAGTTAAATACCATGAAATCTTCACGAGTTGCTACAAGTGGGATCTAAGCTCATTTGTATCAATTGTGTCTGCCCACTTCATGTTCAAGCAGTCTCCATTATGTCATTAACCTTTAGAGGAGGAAAAGATCTGATAATTTCATCGGTCCACAGACTTTCATCAGAGCCTTGCTGTCACAGCCACACAGCCAAGCAGAATGGGTGCTGGATGGTCTCCAGAGTTAACATGCAATATATGGCATTCAGTGCTTTTGAGATAGGAGCGGCTTTACTTTGTTGGAGATTATGCAGAGACAGCTTCAGTAATTTTTTCATCTGTGATTCTTATCAGATGGAACAGAAGTGATCAATGCCAAATATTTTTTTGTGTCAGAGCTCAGAAGAACTAGTCTTTTGGGGACAGATTCTGATCCCAGATAGACAAATGTAAATCCACAGTATTACACAGTTTCCAGTTAAAATCAGCAGAATTATCTGTCAGTTGTTATGCTCAGAGTTAGCAAGTCAAGATATAATCAGATGCTTTTAGTTCCTGCAAAGTGAGTGGTGCCAGTTCATACTCATGTGTATGTAACATCTACAGCTATCTTAAAAGTCTGTTTTGTCTGTTTTTAAAACCATAGACACTTACTGGGACACACCACTCAAGCTCTGCACAAAGAGAGGAGAATGCAAGGTTGTCAATTGTAACATGGAAGCAGCAAATTCAGTCAGATCCTTCAATTTTATGTAGCAGCTGTACCAGCCAACAAAGTAAGTGTGCAGCTGCTCTTGGGCACCACTGAGCAACAGCAAATACTCAAACATGCAGTCTCGTTAATTGATCTAAATAGCTTAACTACATATCCATTCCTTTTATACAAATGCTTTAACACAGTAAGAATGGCTTATAATATCCTGACACCGAACTTTACTACTATCAGGGCAATTATTTAAGCTTAAGGGTTAGAGTTTGTTTCATGTTTATCACTCAACAGCCTATTCCATTTGAGTAGATTTCACAAGACTAATAAAAAAGGCTTCTTACATGCTACCTAGAAGTGACTAAACTCCAGCTTTGAGTGGTAATGACCTTTAGCTCCACTCTGCACAGCTCAAACTAGTTGCACAACCTCAGCAAGAATCACTTTTAATCAGCATTCAGGGATACCCCACAGCTCTACGTTCACTGGCGAGCACCTAAAATATGCCTGTGAATCCTGCTGTCAGTAATGGAGCTGGAAGAAAGTTGGAAGAAACACTCCTTTCGACTTCTTTTGCTCCCTTTTTGTGCATATTCTTCATCATTCAAGTGTCAAGTGAATTGTACAAAGGGCGTATGATTAAAATGCTTGTGTGATACTTGAAAGAAGTGTTAATGTGACTAGTGATACTTTAGATAAGCACAGAAAATGGATCTAAACAGAGAAGGCAAACTATTGAGCTTTCTATTACCTATAAAAACTAGCAAAATAAAATTTGGATTATCACATGCTTAAAAACCACATGCATGCAGACACTTCTGTCAAAAATAAATACTTTGAACAAGTATTTTGAGCCATAACCTGTTCAGAGATTTCAAAAATGCCTAGCTTGATACAATTCATAGAGACCCTGCTAGCCTACAGAGAATTCTTCATGTTATTTGTCATCTGTTTTCTTCATAATTTAGTCTTGAGGGGAAAAATACCAACATTTTCATTAACTGAAAGCCTTTTTTTGCAGTCTTACAGAAAAAAACTATGTAAGTAGGTCTGCCTTGAGCTCTTTGTTTTCAGAACTGGGACATAGGTGATGTTTCCACAGCTGACCTAGTCTATTTTATGTCATTGGTTGTGTGCTTTAGTCACTGAGATCACAAACTACAGCATCACTCATTCAGAAACAACAAGGAATACAAATAATGTACACAGACAAGCCTGCACTATAGAACATAAGCCCATGTTTCTTCTAGGGCTTGTGAACATGATTTCTCACACCTGCTTTCAAAACAAGCTGAAAAAAGGTTATCCACGATTAGGAATTCAGCAAGACTTTCGATCAAGAGCCCAACCTACCCGACTCAGAGATCACACGCTCACTGCGCAGAGTTGCTTAGGTCTCCCAGAACTGTTTTTAATCCTGAACTAATCAATAGTCTTCATTCATCGGTAAGCAACTATATAGGCAAAAGGTGACAAAACACCCCAACTTGAATTAATTTGCTGTTCAAAAGAGGTAAAAAGCCATATACTTTATACACTAGGGAGAAGGGGCTGAGGAAGAAAAGCAGTTACAGCTTTACACATGCAACTCACTCAGGTAATTGGCTTTGTTTCCTCCTTAAGTGACTCCGTGACACTTCCCCCCCACATCAGTACATAAGATGCATCTGGAAGCCAAAACCACAGACGGTGTCAGTCACTCTAGCTCTTTTTGAGGCAGTGAGGCAACATCCACTTACACTGAACGGGGACCTGCCCAACTACTAATTATTAGTATGTATTGAATACCTCCTAACAGCATTAAATGACAAATGACTGCTTTGTTTCCCACATGCAAGATGCACCACAGACTGGAGCCAAGAGACTCACGCACTAGTATCATCTCTTTACACCAAGTCTGGAACAGTCCCACTCATTTTCTTTCATCCTCCTCAAACTGACATTTTCTAAAAACTTGGAGGAGATTGCAATCAGAAGCTCTAGGATAATTAAGTGTTGGCACAGGTGTTTCCACTTTTATTCATGTCCACTGATACAGGCAAGTCCCCTCACCCCAATCAAGAACACTTATGATCTCACATGAAAAGTGTTACTATTGGTTTACTCTTCAAGTATCATACAGGAGTCTAATTCCAGCACCAGTCAAAACAGAAAAAGCTTCATGATCTTGACTAGTCCTGATAGTATTAAGCGAGCACTGAAAGGACTTTGGTATTTAGCCTTATCTCTTGGATCATGAGGAGCACACTTCTTCCAAAGATCACATCCACAGCCTTTGGCAGTGAAGCTGAGAAGCTCCACCTGCCAGCCCAGGCTGCATAGACTCAGCTGTGAGGTCAGGTTTCTCAAGCAGCATTAAGCACAGCAGCTCTATTACCCCCATTTCATAGATGGGGGAAGACAAAAAAAAAAAAAATCAATCCCTTAACACAAGAAATCTCTGACCAAGCAGGCTTAGCCTACTTGCCAGTCCAGCAAGTGCAATACCCTTTGCACACATTCAAAAGAGAAGGTGCATCATGATAAGATAACCAGCCCCCCATACATGCCAACTGCACTGAGAGCCCCGACCATAAAGGAGCATGCTACTTCGTGGACCCCTTGAGATGCAAAGGAAACCCATGCCTCAGCACTCAGATGTGATTAAGGAGAGGCTCCTACGCAAAGCAGTAGGGAAAAATACAGAATATGTTTGCTTGCCCAAAGTGCAATCTAAGAGGCACCTTTTCTCAGTGGACTTACTCAGTGCCTCATGCGTACTCAGAGTAAATGAGAGTCCTATTAAGAACCCAAGTGTGCAGCTTTCACAGGGCTGGCGTTAGCTTTCACAACGTGCTACTCTCTTCCAAAGCTGTTGCGCAAGAGTTGTATGTTTAACATTTCTAACCAGCCAAAATTGCTCTTTATATTTGATCAGGAATAATTTTTTTTTTTACCTTTGAACCTGTTGCAATGCAGGTTTAAAGGTTACCTGGGTGCAGCGTTGCCTGTTTATTAAAGCCACACACCGATGATTCCAGGCTTAGTCCTGCCGCAGGAGCTGGGGAATCATCAGCCCTTGAAGACCCGCTTGGAGTTGTAAAGCAGCAAAAGCAGCAAGCCGTGCTGGCCCCTCCACCCTCCTCGAGCACGGAAAGAAGGTAAGCAAATCTCTCCCGATCAGAGCCCATGTTTCCCAAGTACTAGGCTTCCTGCTCCTGCAGAAAAGTACTGCAAGTGGGACAATAGCCTTAATTTGCTGCAATGCCTCGATCCAATGCACTCTTCTCATCACATTGTGGACTGTTAAAGGCAACAGCTATGTAATTGGCCTCATGTCATTAAAGAAGCAAGTCTGGGCTCAGGGGTGGCATACAGAGAAATCACAGCCTGAGCAAGACCAACTACCTGAACACTCCCTGTTGCTATAGACTGGCTGGAACTGGAAACTTGACTACCCTCCAGGATGAAGCCATTTTCTAATCAGCTGGTTAGTTACGTCTATTTAAAGAAACAGTGTACAGAGTACCAGTGTCAGGCTCTCACTTGTCTTTAAAACACAGTTTCAGAAATAGAAGAATCATTTGGTTCCACAGCATTGCAGGCAGGTTTTGAAATCTTGTCAGTAAAAAGTTGTTATATGCTAGGTTGTTTATACACACAGCTTATTGGCAACATTTACTACAGTAGGACCTTAATTCCTAACTAAGAACACAGAAGCTTGCTCTAATGCCTTTTTCAATGTTTTAAAAGCACAGGTCTTAGAGTATGGCACACCACACTGCTGCCACTGCCTTGGTACAACTGCTTGGCGTAGCTATAGAGCTGGAGCCTTCTCCCAGCTCTTGCTTTTGTATAGAGCTGCAGCTGTAACAAGGGAGAGGATAACAGACACAAAGATTAACCAGAAATCAAGGTGCAAGTAAGAACTGGCAAAAAGCATGCTGCTTTTCCAAGTCCTAAGCCCATCGTCCTGTCTGTACTGTCTTCTCTGAGGAACCCACTTCTGTTCTGAGATTATTTATGTCCCTGTGCAGTTACTCTGCTTTATAAAAGCTAGAAGGCTGTCCTTGAAAAATGTACCAGAGCAATGATTATTTTCATAGCATTAAGAAAACAAACTGTAATTCAAAAACCGTTCAAATAAACTGAGCCTGCACTTTCTATAGACTCACAAAATTTAGATCCAAGTCTTGAAGCGACAATAGAGAAAACTGTACACTGAGTTAATGCTTCCCCTTCTTTCATTTACATCCTTTGCTATTTGCTATAGGTAGATGGGCTATTTTGGCATCTTTGGATAGCAAAAACTCGTGTTGAGCTTTCATAATAAACCTTAAGGCACATCTTACCCATCCTCTCTGCAAACCTTTTGTGATAGTGACAACACAAAGGAAACAACTTGAATTCTCTATACACATACTCTCCCTACTGCTCATCTTAATTTGCTAATAGGTATGAAAGATGCAGGTGTACATTTTATATACATGTACAAAAAGAAGCAAAGGTTGAGTTATTCATGACTCTGCTTTATTTTTTTAGCAGACAATTACTAGCAACAAATGGATTTGTGCGTCTCATGAAAATCAAGTTTATTCAGATCATTTGAGGCAGTATCAAAAATTAAAAGCCTCAAAATTTGCATGTCACTTCTTATGCATACCAGGGAAAGA
>NW_009633572.1:10952-27030 GCF_000690535.1 Cariama cristata
TCTAATTCATGAGCATTAAACAGAACCAATTGTTAAGGAGAAGCTATCCTCCCCAAGGCTTTTCTATGCATATGTCTTAATCCAATTTATGTTGGAGCTGTGAGACCCACTGAGTCCAGGCAGTGCAGTGTAACCTTACCAGCTCAAGGACCTCTGCATCACACACTGGGCTTCTGGCAGGCCAGGCAGGACAGCTCTGCGGGCATGTCCTCTAGCACCCACAGCCAAAGTTACTGCATCTGAGATAGATACACAGCATTGCTACCCAACAGCTGATCAGAGACACGGCAAATTTCGCTGCTTTTTCTCTTCCTCCTGGAAAAATAGCAACCTGAGGCCAGATATCTGAAGGGGGAATATCCTCAGAGAGGCACTCAGAGAAGGTGATAATGGAGCTGGCTGGGCTGGGAGCCTGGCCTTCTTTCCCTTCTCTGTAAAAGGCATTGCCTTTCTCTAAGCTTAAGTGCACCCTGACCGGCACTATTAAAGCTCAAACTCACAGCTTCGCTTAAATGCCACAGGCACAGGTCTGGGTAGGCAAAGTCAAAGGCAGAGGAGTTTCATGCAGAACAAGCCATTTCTTTTTCATCTTCATGTAAGCTTACAGCAAAATCAGTGAATTAAGCCTCAGCTTCCCTGAAAGCAGAACTGCATTGCTAAATAATGCTACAATTACAGTGTAAGTTAGCTTTACCTGAATAGCATAAAATTTACAGCAGCAATAAAAACATAATTGCTATTAGTAGAGGCTATGTGTTTTAGCAAGCCAAGGTCCAGAACAGGTTGTATTATGGATGCAAGTACATGCTATGTTATTCCATCCCAGCTATGGTTAGTCTAGCTAAGCAGATTTTTATGAAATCATGCAGCACAGAAAAAAACTTTTAGATGAGCAAACTGTTAAGTGGGAAAACAATTCCAAGATCTGAGGTCAAGGCACTAAAGAAAAGAAATAGGTGAAGCTACTGTCTTCCCACCCCTCCAAACCTGCTGCAAAATTCCAGTTATGTTAGATAAGCATCAGAGAAAAAAAGGGAAACTGCACCAGCTATAAACTTTTAAACAGAGAAATGCCACTTTAAAACCACAAAGAAAATCCCTGTCATAGCAGGAGACAAAATGGAAGTTTGAAACTTGATTTACTGTTACCTTATGCAAATAATTGCACATATGTAAGTCTATACCATAGCAGAACAAACTAGGTAGCTTTCAATGAAAACAAACAAACAAACAAACAAACCAACCCAAAAAAAAAACAAAAAAAAGGCCACCAAAAACAAATAAACCAAAACCAGCAGCAGTAATGGGGATCTAGCTAGCCCACCAGCAAATATGTTACAGCAGTATGTGAGAAATACTGTACTCAAAGCATTTTGTTGGTATTACAGGCTACAAAGCTCTGCTCAGCTTAATGTACATGCAGCTATAGAGAAAAAATTGCTATTGCTGAGAGTACAGCTTTATACACAGAGAAAATAATAGCAAATAGATTATAAACAATAAATGATAGATATAATTGCAAAAAGTTTTGGTCTACTTTTCACCTAGCTCTTCAGAAATGTGTAAACTTCAAGCTCTTTTGATCAACAAACAAAAAACTTAACAACTTCCTTTGTATTTTTTTTTTTCTAACCACTTCAGTTCCCACATGCAAGTTCCTCCCATTTACAAGCTCCCTTCCCAGCATGCTTTTCTGCTTGCTGATTTATTTAAACCGAGGAGAGGGAACTAGTTGTAGTTTTTAACATGAGTGTTACTTAATTGGTGTTGGTTTGCTACTGTGCTGGTAAGGCTCCCTTTTACTTACGGAAAAGAGCTTGGCTTCCCACCCCATCTTCACAATGGTAAGTGTTTTTCATCACTGGTTCTCATCACTGTGTTTGCTCTGAAATATTTTCTGCATAGGTAACGGAGTCCTAATTTTATTTGTTTTCTTGTTGATGGGCTTGCTTGTTGGTACTCACATGGGCTTTACTATAACTTTTCTGGAAGTGTAGTGATTAGCTGCAGGGTTCAAGATAATGAGTTTTTCAGGAGCCTGCTAGGAAATCTGGTAGCGTGCTATCAGTTAGATGTTAACCTTAGGCTGAGTTATGTTCAGATATATGTTTGCTCTTTGCTTTTAATAATGTAAGTTCTGTAATAATATGTAGTGATAAAAGACATTAGTATCTAGAAGTTTTTAGTACTACGTTTGTGTGGCTACGTAAGGTGCTTAATGATGATATTCTAGCTTTCTTAGGAGTTCTATGTGAATTTTCAACTTGAGCTTTAGTTCTAGCTCTTTAAACTATGCTTCTTGTGTGTCTAGAGATAATTTCTTATTAATATAACGTTGATGTGTGCATGTTTTGCAAGAATGTAATCCTGTATTATCTGACAGGACAGTAACAGAACCCATTATACTATTTTTTAAATTTTTCAAAACTTCAAAGGGCTAGTTGCACATGTTCTGTCTTTCTGAGTAGGTAGTTTTCAAGGAGAGAACCTGATATAAAAAATACATGAAAGCTTGGCTTCTCAATTTATCTGACAAAACTACTTCTAGTACTAAGCAGTGTCATGGTGTCATTGCCCTCCTGGTGGAAGGACAATAATATCAGACATAGTAAAATTGTTAATAAAAAATGGCCTTTCTCTTTAAGTATACTGAAAGCTGGAGTTCAATAGGTTTCATGAGCAAGGCCCAGAAATAGCCTGTAACACTTAGCCTGAAACTACAGGGCATTATACTTCCTGAAAGTAAGAGACTGAGGCCTCGTTCTTTCCCACCCCCTAGCAGAGTGCTGCTCAGCCAAGATCAAAGGGTACTTGAACGGTTTGGCTCTGACTTTCATAAGAGGTACTCTGAAAGCAAAGCCTAACTAAAGTGTTTCTTAGGCTTAATGCAAGTTACTGTGGATTTTGCTTTGTGGTTTTTACACAAAGCTCTGTTCAGCAGTCCCTGCTGAGCTTCTGCACTTTAGCTTCACTCTGGATGCTAAAAGTTACATGTTCCTAAACCCTGCAGAACACAAGGCTTCTCCTTGCCACAGCTAGAAGAAGAAGGGATATAATGCTTCCAAGGAGTAAGAACTGGCACAGTGGCTCACATCTGCAGGACCCCAAGCAAAAGCAGCACTGTGTGAGCAAATGCAAAAATGGAGCTACTGGTGGTTAGCTAACTAATTAGCGACCCCAGTGTAGTCGGTTGTTCTCTACTCTTCCTGCTTGGAAAGAGTCAGTGTTACTTTACCAATGCTGATCAACAAGTTCTTATGATCACCTCAAAAACATACACAAACTGTTTCTTGGGCGAACGTGAGATAAAGAATATAATTCTAGAAAACATTCTCCCAGGCAGTGCATGACCATTGCTTCGGAAATTGTGCAAGTATCAGAGGTTGCCTTGCTGTCTGTAAAGAACTACTGTGATGGAGATGACACTGATTTCTTTCTTCATACTTCTGTGCTCAGAGGCACAAAGCTCAGTCACTTTCCAGTGGAGAGAATCTCCTGACTTGGAGAGAATAACTGTTTCATTCCTTCTAGCTAGCAAAGGAATTGCTGGGGTGGGGGTGGTACAGTAGAAATGACAATATGTACTCCCGAACTCAAGGCTGTAAATGATATCACTGTAATCTCTTCTGATAAAAACTAAGCCTTTGCACTCCAGAGCCTAGTGCGTCTTATCCCTGACCACTGATCAGGCCAGACAACCCAAGTACACTTTAACTGTCTAGCCTCTTATTGCACAAGAGGCCTCACAGGTGGTTTGAGACATCCTGCTCATTTTATATCTTTGTGGTCACTGGGAGCTGAGCCCTTCAAAACTCAGGGGTTTCAAGCACTCCACCCCCACCCCCCGCATGCTTAAGAAAGCAGCGGGTGCTCAGACTTGCTGCAGTGGAAGCTGGTGTCTGTCAAAAATGCCCTGGCTTTGTCACATGCTGTATTGAGTTGAGTTTTCACTCAGTTGATATAGATGAGGTGGATTTGTGGGTTAAGTTCTGGTTGTAGCTACTCCATAGGACAGATCTAGGGTAGAGCTGTTCACCTCCCATGGACAGAAAACTCTGTCAAGTACAGACTCCTATCCTCTCTGCTAGCTCTCCTGCTTTGAGGGCAGCAGGATTAAGTGGCTTTCGGAGGATACCAGAGGTGATTAACTAGCAGTGACTTGGATTTACAAGTAGTTACAGTAGAAGCTCTAGGCATAGAAAACGACTCTGCTAATGCTGGGAATTGAGACAAATTTGCTGACAGTCTCTTGCCACAGCTTCAATAGCACACCTTATGTACTTTGATAGGAATGACTAAAGCCCACCTAAGGAAACATGGTTGGCAAGTAAAAGCTAAAACACTGTCACTATTCTATTCATAAAGTAGGGGAACTCAAAATAGCCTTTCAGATATGAAAAGCTTTTTTTTTGTGTATTGCAAACAAGATCTAGGTATCTGTGCTTTTTTGACACAACGTGAACTTCTGTAGCTTTAAAGGATGTTAGGTTTTGACTCTGACATATGTAGTCTCATTCAGTGCTGTATGCAGGCTAATGAAGACTTACTAAAAAAAACCCACAAAACTAGAAGCAAATGAGCATACAGTACTTCCCAGGTTTTAGATATAAACTTGTCAACAGGTCTTTCTTTAAATTAAAAATCCATTTGGCTTATAAGTGAAAATCATCCTTGACTAGGTATAAGAATGCTGGTTAGGTTACACTAGGATTAGACTACTGTCTGTTTTTTCTTCCTATGCGGGAGACTTGTGGAATCAATTCAGAATCTGAAGGCAAAAGCTTTGCTGCATTTAATCATCTTCAGGCTTTTCTCAGTTTGATCAGGTGTTCTCTCTGGACTTTGAGTTCTCTGCTCCAAGCATCATTATCCTTCAGGGCCTGATGTTCAGTCTTCCTAGATGTCTTGGTGTAAACTGCCTTGCATGTGAGTCAGTGAGGAGATGAGAATACCCTGATGGAAAGATTTTCAGTGACTTATCTACAGCTGCATGGAGCATTTGGGGTTAGTAGGTTTTCTGATCCTAACCACAGAAAGGTCAGACAAGTGTCCTCTGTTAATTTTCTGTCAAATAAGTCCATGTAACAGACAGCAGCTCTTTGTGACAACTGCACTGATCTGCTTGATTAGGCAGTGTTAATGCTAGGCCGTGCTAACAAGTTAGAGGATTTGGTGCTGTAGACACAGTTCTGTTTATTACCTCTAGCATGGTACTCTAAAGGCAACCTATCCTTCCTGGTTTCTAGGCAATTGACTTAAAATTACTATTAAAATGAGCACATGAGAGCACGCTTCAGCCATTAATACTGGTACAGCTGCACAGACATGTGGTCTCTTCAGTTCCCTGCATATAGCTCTCTTCTCTTACTGCTGATTGAAAAATTTTGTGTCCAGACAAGAGTCATCTAAAATGCACTGAGTGCAAACTCTGTTTGGCACATCTGGGGATGGAAAAAGCCTGGAAAATAGCCCAAGCTGATTGCTATCAATAAAAATTCAGGGGAGTCGAACATGAGTACTCTGGTATCCCTCTAAAAAGATGTGAGAATAGATGTGCCATGGTCTAGCTTTGCCAACTTCTAGCAAGCTAAGCTTCCAATATACAAATGGTGCAAATGTAATTTGCTCTGTCACTTGGATCTAGTAGTGAGCTTTGAGTTAAAGGAATAAAGTTTGTATATCCAACTCCTCTCCATGTTGGAGAGTGAAGATGCCTCTACCAAGCTGCTTCTGTGTTCATGCTATAAAAAAGTGACTTGTTCATGTTAATAAAAGAGGAAGTGGCTGACTCACACCATAAACCAGATACTGTTTAATCACCTACAGGAAGCTGTTTACTAACTGCAAAAGCAGCTGATTGCCAAATTTACTGTATTAATAATCTTCATTCTACCAAATAGAGCAGTGTGAGAACCTAAACTGTTAAGTGGCTTTGCTCTGAATGTAAACTTAATCAGCAGACCTGGTTTTAAGGGATTTTTTTTTTTTTTCTCCAGGCTCTGTTGATAAAGGCCCAAAGGAAGTGCATGGAGACGAGTGATATCCTGTGTTGAAGAAAGAGCAGGTTTTTGCTTCCTAGGTTTGATATGCTCAGTGACTGCCAAGGGTGGTTCCTGCCTTTCTTGCTGTAGCATAATTTTTGTGGATTCTCAATACATGAAACCAAGATCAAGCGTTTGAAGGGCACATTGTAACTAAGACTTAGAGTAGAGAAGTGGTCTAAGGAGTTGGTACTTTTCAGCAGGGTAGGCAACATTCTTTTGGCAGCCTGGACTTGATGACAAGCCTCTCAGGTACTTTTCTTATCCAGATGCTGAAAGGGCAAAGTATGCCTTCTCTCACCAGAGAATACATTAGGATTGCTGATTAACACAGCCACCGGAAAATGAAAACTACAAAACCATAAACCAGATACGGGTGGTCTAACTCTGGTCAGTCTGGACTCAGAGACCCGAATTCTGACTTAGGGGCCTGGCTGAATTTACTAACTGTTTGGAAAATACCTTCAACTTTCTTGGAATTTTAGTTAAAGGGTAACTGGAGCCCAGTGCTCCAGAATGCCTGGTGGTGTTCTTGTATAGGGATTTAGTTAGTTGCTAGCAGACATACTATCTACTGACCAGGTTCCCTTGATTCTGTATGAAGGAATTTGAAAGAGAGTGGTTATTCATCTTTCAAAGTGTGATGTGTCATGTCCTGCATAGCTATTTAGATACTAGCAAAGATTAAGTTGGTAAGATCTGAGTTGATACAGACAAAAAGCAGTCATCTCTCTTAGATTTGTCTTGGCCATTCAATCTTAAACATACCAGAACATTTTAGAGATTAAAGTACTTGTTTCTAAGGGACGAGGCTGAGGTAGATGTCTCTTTGTCTCTTAAAAGAAATCCTGCATTCTCAGTTCTGCCCTTGAAGGAAGAGACTCTGGAGGATGCAAACAGCAGAACCACTTCTGTGTTTCCCAGCTAGACTGCCACTGCACACATTGACGTCCAGGTCACCACTTCCTAGTGGAAAGTAACTTTCACAGTTTTGACTTGTGCGGTATCTCATGCTGAACACACTTTCACTATCTGACATACTTGTCCAGCACAAATCCTGCTTTCCAGTAAGACCAGCTGATCATGAAGATACTGCTTGTCCTGCAGACTTACATATGTAGGTGTAACAAAGACGTAATTTAGCAATACCTCTACTATTTTAGCAATACCCCCTCCTATTGGGCAGCTATAATATTGAGTTTTCTTACTTCTGCTACTTACATCACTGAACTGCAGGCATTTATTGGTTATACTTAATTTGGGAAGCTATATACTGGTTTTCCCCAGGCAGATTTTTACTCTTGAATAGAAAGAATTGACATCTGTTCCTTGTCTGACCTCATCAAGCTTCAGCTTTTTGTGGAGGTGGATGCAGCATGGATTAAGATTTATGGGGACAGGTGACTTTAAATCTCTTAAGAGGCTTAAAGCATTGCATAAGTATGCTTCATTATTGTACCAGGACTCTTTAGGGGCAAACTGCTGAAATGATTTGTAGTATTGCTTAACAAACTACTTAAGTAACCATGGCTTATAGGTAGTGAGTGCTTCTAACTCATGTCTACTAAACTTCCTGTTTGTTTCAGGTTCATTTCTGGCTCCACTGATCCAGCACAATGATCTGGATCCTTCAGGTCTTGTTCTCACCGCTCCCAACACCAGCATTGATTAGTCTTATTGTATTTGGAGCTGGCATCTTCCTGTGGGTGATAAGCAGGCCAAAACCTGTTTTGCCTCCTGTTGACTTGAACAAGCAGTCAATAGGAATTGAGGTAATACTTATTCTGTTTGTGGGCATGGACTACTTTTGAGCTTAATCTGAATACTGATCCATTCTGACTCTGGGTATCAGTTGAAACTCTCCTGTCTGATATACACAGCCTTCTCTCTTCTTCTCAGGTGTACAACTCAACAGTATGGTGGGGAAAAGGGAAGTCTTAAGACACTAAGAGTAAGAAACAGCAGCTCTTGCCAAGAGGGTTAGGTGGGCTTTTTACCAGATGGCCTTGGCTACCACTGACTTTTTTCTGTATTTTAAATGCTTTGCATCAGCTTTGAGGCTGGTGCTAGACTTCATGTAACTAGGCAAGTGGTAGCACTCAATCTTAGAGAGATTAGAGAGACCTTGACTAATTCTCTCTAATTAATTGAGGCCATCTAGAACATTCCTCTGCATATGACTGATGATTGAGTAGATCAAAATCAGGAAGGAAAATGAGACTTCCCTAACAATGTAATGCTACTGAAATGCTTTAAAGGGGATTGCTGGGAGAATGGCTGAGGAACAAATGACATACTGCATCTGTTCTGCACTGTTTCATAACTATGCTCTGTTCCTAGGGAGGAGCCAGAAGAGGGGCACTCTTGACAGATAATAACTTGCTTTCTTACTACTTTGAAGATGGTAAAACCTTGTATGAAGTTTTCCAGAGAGGACTGCATGCTTCTGGTAAGCTTTGCATCTTCTAGTTAGTACTTGCCTATCACAAGTAAAATTATTCCAAGCTCTTTTGCCTTGCCTTTTGTCTGTAGTAATAATTCTGGCTAGCAAAAGCTTTCCTAGCCTTCTGTGGGGTGCAGTGATGAATGCCCATATATTTTTTCCCCCCACTGATTTAGAAGTAGTCTTAGTTGGCAGACTTGGCAGGAACAAACGTCAGAAGCTTAAGGTGGTAGAGTTCACTGAGGTCAGCAGATACTAAGCATCAGAGGTAGTTGGGAGGAAACACGTCTGCTTTGTCTTACGATGTGGGTTTTAGTGTAGAATTACTGCCTGCTTACAACAGGTATGAATTTGTGCACATGACTTCAGGGCTCCCATGCATGGAAATACGTGATAGCTTGCAAGCTATTTCAACCTCACATGGGTTGTGAAATGGGGAAAGATCACCAGATCTTGAAGAATGGCTTGTAAGGATAAAGCCAACAGTCTTACAGTCTTCGTTTGGGCAGAGTGCTTAACTATGGACACTGTGTGCTTCCATGCTCCACGCAGTTAGCTGGATGTCTGACTGAAAATATTTCCCACTTAGTGTTGCATTGAAGTGCTATGCAACTTCAGTACTGAGCTTTACAATTGCTTTTCTGAACTCTTCCATTAGGCAATGGCAGCTGTTTAGGCTACAGAAAACCCAACCAACCTTATCAGTGGCTGACATATAAACAGGTGAGTATTGTACACGACAGATGATTTAATTTGGGACACTGTCTTGTAACACTAAAGTGGGGGAAAACTATCTTACAGGTTTTGGACAGAGCTCAATACCTGGGATCAGGGCTTCTGCAAAAAGGATGCAAACCATCATCAGACCAGTTTATTGGCATTTTTGCTCAGAATAGGCCAGAGGTAAGCAACAAATTGAATACTCTTCCCCAGAATATTCTGACACCTTGGAGACAGAGGAAGGTCTGGATTTAAATAGCTTGAGGCCACATGAGGAACAATCACAACTGGCTTTTTCCTTCCCAGTTCCGTTATTACTGACTGAGCACATACCATGCCAGGCATGTAGTGCAATGATCTTGAACCCTAACTACTCAAACAATCTCATGGACATGCTTCTTACACAACCCCCAGTACTAATGTGTGCATGGGCTAATCAAGCTGCGTGAAATCTGTAGGTAATCCTGTCTTGTGAGCTGCTAGTTTTCCTTAGCTGTACTGTTTTCTCTCTTCAGTGGATTATTTCAGAGTATGCCTGCTACACTTACTCAATGGTTGCTGTTCCACTCTATGACACTCTGGGGCCAGAGGCCATTGTATATATTGTTAACAAAGGTAAATATTGACTTCCACTATTTCGTAATGATTTCTCTAAGAAAATTTGTTTTGAGAAGGCTGAAGTTCAAGAGAATTTGATGCAAAAATCAGACTAGCTTTAACCTTACTGTTCTTATGCTTTTATAGACCCTTAATTTCTGTAAATGAAGCTGCTTTGCAGGGGACATGGTTCAATGCCTAGAAGAAGCCAGTGGGCTTCCTATGTCTCCTAGTGTCTTGAGTGCAAGTCCACTGGAGACCTGCTAGATCCTGTGGACCATCCTGTAATCAGAGTGTTCAACTAGTTGCTATTTGAGGTTTTGTAATCTTGAATGCACACACTGCCAAACAATCAGACAATGCAGACAGGCTTGCATGCAAATTAATACTAGATGTGTGTCTCTAATTTAAAGTTGTGGGATGTAAAGAGTGGAGGAGAGAAGGGTAAAGATATGCCTAAATCTGTTTAATCTATCTGGTTAAGGCCTATTGTTCTACAGAAGCAATAACTAGCATGGCATCATGGAATAAACTGGTGAGGAAGCTTGACTAAATCTTGAGGCTTTCTTCCCCTAGTCTTAGGGGAGATATGAGGGGGGAAAAATATCCACTGCTGTCACAGTGATCTGGGATCCAACCCATAAACAGGATTTGCCAAGCAAAATCACTTGAACAGTTATGCTGGTGAACCTTGCAAACAGGTCTTGCCTTGGGACTACAAAGCTGTGACTTACTAGGCTAATGGGGAACTGGCATGTTCATGCAAATCCAATTCCTCTGCTGACTTAATGGGAAATGCTTTTGTAATTGCATAAAACTCTCTTGCACATGCAGGGAAGTTGAGGCATTAACTCAAGAATTTTAGCTACCTCTTTCAAACAGGTCAAAATTTCTTTAGATTTAAGGAAGATGGCTAAACCTAAACAATCGGTGAGGATAATTCTGAGCTTTTATGGCAATACCAAAAGTTTAGCTGCCTATCTTGACTGTGACTGAAGATATTTGTCTTCAGTTCTGCAGCATTTGCTCTTACTCTGTATAGCTAGAATCTCAGGTTTGCCCAATCCGTTGGCCATAACAGCAGAAACCTTCTTAGCACTCTAAGCCAGCCACTGAATCCATATAAGCAAATGCAAATGGCTTTAGAACAAACCAATGCTGTGTTCTAAATGCATGTGCTACTGAGCTGTCACTCACTAGCCTCACATCTCCTAACAGACTTCTGAAATGTAATTTCTTTTCTGTAGCTGACATAAGCATAGTGATCTGTGACAAGCCCGAGAAGGCACAGGTCTTGCTTGAGAACTGTGAGCAAGAGAAGACCCCATGTCTGAAGTCTATCATTCTCATGGATCTCTTTGATAAAGAGCTCAAGGACAGAGGAGCTAAAGTGGGGATTGAAATTCTAGCACTGCAGGAGGTTGAGGTAGGTGACTAAAAGCTTCTGCTTGATCTTGCAGAGGAATACCTTGCCAGCTAGACATCTGGACCTTCTCTGGCAACAATGACACTTTAATGTAAGCATTATCCAGTTGTCACACCTGTACCTGAGATCTTGATGAGCAGTCATTTTGAAACTTGATATATTTAGCCAAATGGACTTGCAGAGTTCAAACCATTGACTAAAGTTGCGTCCATGTGTTGTGGACAGTCAGTATGCATTAAACTGAAGACATCCTTAGCTTAATTCATGGTGCAGTTGTAACAGGATTTATTAGGCTTCTAAGCTGGCAGTTGAGTCTAATTGAAACTGTAAGGGCAAATTACTGGCTGCTTTGACATCCCAATACTAGGTTTAATCTTCCAGATATGATGCATAAATGTAAAGTATGAGAGATGTGGCCTACATCAAATAAAATGAAATATCTCCACTCAGGACTTCCAAATTCCTTAAGTAGTTCTGATCACTTTCTACACACTCAAATTCATGCTTTCCACAACCCTAGGAGTCAGCTTTTCCAAGTTGTGTGTATTAAATTTAGGAAGATCAACATTTCTCTCTGAGTGAGACAGAGTATCAAAAGGCAAAGTAAAATAAAAACAAGTGCTGCGTTTGAAATTTGCAATTACCTATTCATCTACTGTTGTTGCATGTCTTTCTGTTGCAATTGTTAAGCTGCTTTTTCTCTCTAATGCAGGAGCTGGGAAGAAACAACATCAGAGAACCAGTTGTAAGTATCTCTGTGGAAGTTATTAACTTGCAAAACTAGTCTCAGAAAAGACCTTGTGCCATGCTGCTAGTAGAGGAGGCTGGCAGGATTTTTTTTTTTTTTTTTTGTCTCTTGTCTTGCTGTTTCCAACAGAATTCCTGGTTCATCCCACTTTAGGAAGTGTATGTAAATACTGATAAGCAACATAATCCTTACTCTGGCCTTATGTGGCTTTTTCCCTCTAGCCTCCTAAGCCTGAAGATCTTTGCATTGTGTGTTTTACCAGTGGAACCACAGGTAAGAGAATGTATAGTGATGCTTCCCCACTAAAACAATGTCCCTGTGCTGAGAAAAACAGCTTTCCAGCACAAAAAAACGAAACGCTAACAACGTAGAAATAAAACAGTAAAACAGAGTTTTACTTGGGGCATTGTCACTACAAGTCAAGTACACTAAGAAAAAGCTTCTTAGAGCTGGGGGTAAGAATAAGCAAATTCATGTTGTCTTATCCTATGAAAAATACAGAGTCTTAATGTTAAAGAGATTGGTTGTTTAACTGTGTCTGTATTCTGATCCACAGGGGCTAGAGAAACATCTTGTTTCAGCATTATCTATGCTACTCCTAATTACTCCGCTGTTTCAATAGATGTTTCCTGTATATAATATCCATAGCTGAAGGCGCTCAAGATGAGGCATATTTGTGATCTCTTAAGACAATGCATACTATGACTAAGCCTAATACCAAGATAGTTCAAACTGAGCCAAAGAAGACATGGGAAACTGACAACAAAAGCAGTCAGAGCCACAGCTGACTTTGCTTGATCTCTCCAAAGGTAACCCTAAAGGAGCCATGCTGACACATCAAAATGTTGTTGCAAATGCTGCTGCCTTCCTTAGAAGCACAGAGGTAAGCTACTGTTCATGGAGATCTCTAGACTATGTCACTCACTCATGAAACTAACTTAAATGTGGGCATTTTCTGCAAACCATTCACTCCCAACAAACTCATGCTTTCCTAAGTGCCCATGTTTCAATGGGAGAATAGTATTGCAAGAAACTTGGTTTAGCCTTGAACAAGAACTTCTACACAGAAGTTATTCTTGAGTGAGTCAGTCCTAAATGCCAAGAGTACTAAACTACGCTATTTCAAGTCTTGCCAAAACATAAAACTAATCTTGATCTAGTATGGCTGAGTTACAGCTGCAAATTCTGAAGAGGTGATGGATATGCCTGAGTTGCTTCAGCCACTTGAAGTGTCTGTTTCAAAGTATTCAATTGATCCAAACTTTGTTCACTTTTGACTTAAGAGTAATTGAAGCAGGCATAGGGAGTGCTAACCTACTTCTATTCCTTTCCCCTCTAGAACACAGTTGAGTGTACAAGTTCAGATATCACCATATCCTATCTTCCCTTGGCTCACATGTTTGAGAGAGTTGTACAGGTATGTACAGATGTATGCATCTGAGCTTCTGTAAATCAAATAACAGCAAAAGGTATGATAGCCTTCTGTATTTCCTCAAAACCTATTCACACAAGAACTTTCCTACCACTGGGCATTGGAAATCATGCTGCTTTCCCTAGACAGTTATGGCTAATGAAACTAGGAATTATCCTTGACTAAGCTTAATCTGGTCAATTTTTAGACTGTGGTCTACAGCTGTGGAGCAAAAGTAGGCTTCTTCCAAGGAGACATCAAGTTGCTAACAGATGACATGAAAACCTTGAAGCCAACGCTATTTCCAGTTGTACCAAGACTGCTCAATAGAATATATGACAAGGTATGTGAGCAATTTTAGCTGAATTTGTGTTCATATATCTAAGCAAGCATACAAGTTTAAGTTAATATTGAATGCATCATAGCATCACTGCTAGTTAATTACTCCTTAGCAGGAAGAATTCTTTAAAATCCTTTCTGAAGAGATGGAAAGAATCCTGGGACCTGGAGTATAAGAACAGTGTATCCAGTTATGACTGGGCTAAATCTGTTGCTGTTCAGAGACAAAAAGTTTGTTTACTTTCAGAATGCAACTGAAGCAAGTGCAAAGCTAGAAGGATCCCTGTCCCTCAAAGCTATGGCTGAAGTATGTCAGCAGTAACACAAATTAGTATTGCCCCTTGGTTCATCTCCTAGACCATGGCAGTAGTGAAGACAGACCCTAGAACATCAAAATAAGATATGGTGCCCCCTAACAACAAAGCAAAAACTTGGGGGTACAGATGTGAGTTAAACCCAAGTCACCGATACTTTTCCTTGCAGATACAAAGTGGTGCAAATAGCCCAGTGAAACGTTGCCTGTTAAACTTTGCTGTGACTATGAAAATGGCTGAAATAAAACAGGGCATAATTCGAAATGACAGCATTTGGGATCAGCTGATATTCAAAAAAGTTCAGGTAAGTTATTCCAAGTTTAAGTAAGCTAAGCAAGGTAGTATTGGAGGATCTGATGGCTTCTGTTTCACTTGTAGGAAACCATGGGTGGAAGAGTGCGTATAATGGTAACAGGTGCAGCCCCTATATCTCCCTCTGTCCTGACATTTCTTAGAGCAGCACTAGGCTGTCAGGTAAGCTGAGTTTTTTCTTAAAGTAAGACCTGTTAGATTACGCCCAAATAAGTGATCAGTGATACAGCTGTGGTCCAGCCCAGCTTGTTCCTGGGGAAATTGCTGTCAGTCTTCAGTATTTACAAGCTGCTTGATCTGACCTAACTGTAAAAGGAATAAAATTCTGCAGGGCTGGCTTCAAACTACACTACCAAAAAACTACCTTTTACACTCTGGGAAGAGGCATAGAGCTGCAAAAATAAGAACATGTAGCACTCAAAGTCAGGCAGCTGCTTCTGAGCTTTATGGCTTATTCTGACAGTCAATGAGCTGTCAATGTAGTACATTTGAGAACAGAGTTCAGAGAATGAGGTGACCAAAGCAAGGTTTGGGTAGGTGAACTTAAAAGAACATCTGGTTACAGCAATAAGAGAGCTGCAGAAATAAGAACATGTAGCACTCAGTCAGGCAGCTGCTTCTGAGCTTTATGGCTTATTCTGACAGTCAATGAGCTGTCAATGTAGTACATTTGAGAACAGAGTTCAGAGAATGAGGTGACCAAAGCAAGGTTTGGGTAGGTGAACTTAAAAGAACATCTGGTTACAGCAATAAGACCAAGAAGTCTTAAAGGCTAAGATTGTCTTGGCTTCCTTCCTTAAGAAGAAGACTTGAGCACAGGCATAGTTGAAACTGAGCTCTTTCACACCAAGGATTTGATGTTCAAAGAATATTCATCCTTTCTCACACAGATCTTTGAAGCTTATGGCCAGACTGAATGCTCAGCTGGATGCACTTTTTCAATGCCTGGAGACTGGACAACAGGTATGGTAACTGAGACTTAGAAACTCTCCCACAGCTGTCAACAGAAAGTGGTACTCAAGCTTTGGTGCTCTACTGCTTTTAGTTCAATGAAAGTTAAATCCTGGGTACTTAACCTCAAAGTGATTCTTGGTAGCAAGTCACCTGTATGCTTAATAGGTACCAAAATTCTTGACTCAAAGAGGTGAGGATCTCTTGTGTAAAGTGACATAGGTCAGCTTAGAGCCTGTCCCAGTGCAGTGGAAAGGAGTGTCTGTACAGAGCTGAGCAAACTGGACAAGGACTTCCAAAATGGCTTTTAGAAACTAGCTTTACCTCCCAAATAACTTGTTTTACTCAAAGAATTATGACCAAAATATCAGACATGATACTTGACTATATTCCTGAAGGACTACCTGACCTTGAAGATTTAGCTTTCATCTTAGCAAGGATGTTTTTAATATTGGGTATTTTAAATGCAAGCTCAAGTTGCTATCTTTGAGACCATAGTAACTGCAGAGCATAATGAGGATGAAATGCAAATGAATACCAGGGTCTATAAGGGAATTCTGTAGAGGCAAGTGTAGGTACATGGTTGGTGTGGTTGATTATACCAATATATGACTCTAAGCATTGAGACTTAGCTGCTGCTTATCCTGCATTAACTGTCTGATAATGGCATTGCAATAACTCTCTTGAACATTTGGTGTCAGACTCCTTTAAACAGCACTAGTTCTTGCTAAAGCAGTGAACAAAGAGCCATTATAGAATCATAGAATCATTATGGT
>NW_009633573.1:0-13035 GCF_000690535.1 Cariama cristata
TTCGGGGCCCTCGCAGCCGTTTCCCGGGGGCCCAGTCTGAAGGGCCAGCACAAAGGCCCTGCCTGGCTGCCCCCGCGTCCCGCCACGGCTCTGGCCCGGGCAGCCCTTCGGCCGTGTTCCCCGAGTGCCCGAGCAAGGCCCTTTTCGGGAGCGCACAAACCGCTCTGAACAGGCCTAAACTGAGGGGTGGGGAGTTCGTTCTGACAGTCGGGTTTAAGTTCCCAACAAAGGACATTCTGTTACCGCTGAAACCCGGTTTTCGGCAGCAGGGCTGCTGGAGGCCCTACCACACGCAGGCGCAGACCGGGCAGGGCCAGAGCGCACACCTTCCCGCCGCACCTGCGGGCACCTGCCTGGGCAGCAACGGCAAGGCACGGATTGGAAGCAGATGGGTAAATTTTAACAAAAGCTGTCTGTATCCCAGAGCAAAACAGTCTCAAATAGCAGCGTATCAAAGCCGTTTAGAAGAGAGACCGACACGGTGCTGCGCAAGAGGCTTAGACACAGAACTCTGTCCTTTTGTCGTCACTCTCATGTATTTAGTCTTTGGGACAACGTTTGCATAAAATGCTGAGGCGATGGGACTGACCGACACACTGACAAGACTCATACAGCCTGGACATTTGTTGAACATGACAAGCGCTTAAGGCCTCTAACACTAAGCAGCATCATTTGTCTTCACAGCAGAAATGTACCAGTTCTGTTATAGGGATACTGGAGGAAAGCACAAAACGAGCCAAAGTACATTGTATGCACCTCATTAGTACAGCATTAAGTGCAACTGATACCAAAGTAAAACACATGAAAAAACAGACTGCTCTGCCTGTCTGTTCCATCTCTCGACAATCAGCCAACAAAATCAAAGGCATCTGCCCAGCCACCGGAACAAAACTAAATTACTGATTACATCACTTTTATAATAAGCTGCATTGATTCCTAGCAGGGTAGACATTAAAAAGAGGCATCTTAGTCCTTGCTATGGCTTACGACTGTGGATTCACTGGTGACAGTGGGAAACCTGAATGGAAACATTTATTACATACACTGAATTAAATGAAGTAAATCACAGTTATTTTGTCATCGTTAGAGTGTAGTACCATGGGGAGGCATCTAGTTTTCATTAAGGAAGATGCTTCCTTCTCATTTCAGCAGACAAGGTCACTCTATAAAATGCCCCATGAATTCCGTATGTGTTGTGTCCCAGCCATTTACTCAGCTCGTCTCTAAAACTCTCCTCCCCCACCCAAGTGCCAGTACCCCAGCCTACCTCGGGATTTGAAAGTGAAGCTGTGTTTTTTCTCAGTTGTGCGTCACTGTTAATAATAAAACTTAGCATCTGGAATTTAGCAATTCTTTGAGTGATCTCCAGGCTAGGAGCTAATCCAAAGCAGTCTCCTATAGGTAGCTGGTGCTGGCTCCAGCGCGCTGAGGAGATAAGAAGCGGTACAGCATGTTTGGGTCAGCAGAGTAAGCAGTTTGTCATTCGGGGCACACATTGAGCAGCATATCGAGACGCTGCCATCTTCACCCAACCATCTCTCTTACAAAACCATGTACACTTTAAAGTTGCATGAGTGCACCACCTACATATACATACATATATATATATGCTGATAGAGGTGCTGCACTATAAAAATAGTTGCCTTTTCGGCCCTGCTCTTCCCAAGAGGTGCCGAGAGTCTCCATCTCTCACCGATGCACTGGTAGCAGAGCGTGCCTAACACCTGTGAGCCTGGGAGAAGGATGGCTTTTGCTGTCCTCAGAGGTTTAACGTGCATAAGTTCCCTCCTCAGACCGGTGTGCGCAGCTCCCATCAAATTTGAGCATTTGGCAAATACCAGGCAGCGCAGCCTGAAGGCTCCGTGGGTTTCAGCAGGCTGCAATCTGCTGTCAGGTATATGGTAAATTTTCCATGCAGCAGTAAGAACTGCGTGCTGCACTACAGCAGTGAGGCAGTCGTTTGTATGGCAGTATTTTAACCAGCTATTTCAGAGCTCTTGAAGAGAGATGTGAGTCCTTTCCTTGGAGACGACTACGAGGATATCGTTCCGTCTCCTCAGTAAGGCTGTTTTATGATGTGTGCATCCAAATTACAAGCCCTCAGGAGCCAAACTGGTAATTAGCGCATTTTACAGACTTTCAGGATGATCTAAAACATTTTCGTCTGCACAATAATGCCATGCTTATAAATCCTAGTTCTTCTAACGTAAGCTGAAAAAGGCAGTATATGATTCCCAAAGCACAGGATAACTTTGGGCGTTGCTTATGATTTCATGCTTCGTTTCACAGCTGTTTTGCAGTTTGCCGGTAAGCAGCTAATGGCTAAATTCACATTTCAGTGTAATTCCATGATGCTGCAGCATAGCCCGTAACTCAGCAGTGACTTCAGCTGATCCCCCACAGGGACCTCCACCTACATATAAATGTTACATATTTCTCTCTCTAATACCTGCAGCCATGAACATTACGTACATAAAATGGAACCTCTTTAAATACAATCTCAACATGCCAAAAATAGATTCTGTCATCAAGTTTCTGCCCTGCAATATTCATCTTTTGTTTACAATGTACATATATATTTATACATATATAGGAACATGAAAATACCGTATATAAATATTTACTTTAAATCCCCTATATCTAAGTACCTACGACAGCATCAGTGGAGCAGTTGCTAGGTACCAGAAGGTCCACGCATTCCAGATGCGGTTTCTTGGGTTTTTTTCTTAAGCTGCGGAGATTAATTACTCAGTACATTTAAAGCAGGACAGTGTGGGCTATTTATACCATCTGCAGACCACTCACCCCCTGCCCATCTATATCTGTGCACAGCACGTGCATTCCTTCTTACGGTATGTACTGTATTTAGTTTTACAGAGCAAATATTTTTGTAGCACAAGGGCAATATCTTACAGTGGAATGAAACCAACAGACAAAAGTAAACTCAACTAAAGTCTGCAGTGCCAAAAAAAAAAAAAAAAAAGGTCTAATTGCTCCATGGTGCTTATCATTGCTCTGCAAGTTAGAAACAATGGTCCCAGGCTTCTGAAAATCAAGCTTTAGGTTGGTACTTTTTGTCAGTGTTTTCACCATCAGTACCAAGGTGTAAGAGCCTTGGATTCAGTTACTATATAGCCCTCCTTGCAAAAAGCGCTACAAAAATAAGTCTTAGGCATCATCTCAAAAGAGGCTTCTCTTCTCCGTCTCGTACAGTACAACAGCCCGCTTACCCAACGAGGCTTCTCATCACAGCACATGGCTGCCAGATCAAGGTTTTATGGACCACATATTTGTCCACACCCCCCTACCCTGAGAATTTTGTAAAAATTCTCTGTTCTGCGGTCTTGCCCTGAACTGAAAAATATTTCACACACAGAAATTTGCCAGTCTATAGCAACTGGCTGTTAGCTATTTTCTGCTTTCGGATAATAAAGTGCTCTTGTTTTAATTAGTTACTAGTTACCAGGGAACTCAAAGGAGAAGGTACACTTTCTCTTCCTTCTCCCACTACTGCACTTCCCCAAGAGTTAAACGTGAGATTCATCTAGATCGACGTCAGTCTCCCCAAGCTCCACATGCGTGAAGCTGAAGTGAGTGGCCAGCAAGGGGTTCTCCATCCCGTTGTCCTCACTGATGTGAAGGACAGTGTCCCCGTGCTGCAGCAAGCTGGTGGTCTCGAGGCCAGCGTAGTCCTCGGTGTCAGAGAGCTGTGTGCGGGGGGTGCTTTGTGCTGTTGTTGGCCGGGACTCCAAGCCCTCCTCTTTTTCCTTCTCCTTCTCGGCAGAAAGTGCCTCGCTCTGCAATTGAGGAGAGCCAGTGGTCAGGCTCAGAGAAAGTGGGAGGGAGATGGGGAAAAAAGCAAGGGAACACCTATGAAATATTTTCTCATTGAGAAATAGGTTTTGGCCATAAAGGGCCAGGCACTTGCAGATTATAAATGCCTAAAATTTTTCCCTAACAATGATATATTTTTGCGGGTGAATTGAAGTGGTAGCAATGATCAGAAAGGTGGTCTGATTTCAGTCGTTAACACTTCCTCATTTCATTTTTTTTGTGTATTCTCAAGATGGATGTCTTTCATTTGTTCATGGCGAAGGACATACCCCCCAAAAGACACTAGATATCTGGGCCTATAAAAATGATCTAAGTGGCACTGATGTTTCGAAGAGATGACTGTGATTGTCCCTGCACTATCCTCAGTGGTGTCCAACACAGAAAAATGTTGGACAAGCAATTTCTTTTGAAGTGTGATGCTTTTGGTAAAACAGTCCTGAGGTTTTGAAGGAGTCCATCCTTCGGGATGCACTTCTCAGAGAGCAATCTGTAAAAACCTGCTGATGAAAACTTGCGCTGGTGAGCAGGTCCAGAAGGACTACTGTATATGAAGGGAAGATGGAAAGGGAAGATGCAGGAAATATATTTGCAAATTAAGACTGATTGCATAGCTCTAGAAATTAATCGTTTACAAAAGTAGGAGGTTGGACAGCAAACTCAGCCTAAAGAATAGACAGACAGAAGAGTTTGCTGTCTTCACTCACCCGCCAGCTCTCCTTAGAGTGCTGTAATGCATCAGGCATTTCCTTGTAAATTTGCCCTGCAACTTCGCTGAAGCAGCGGACGGACACACATGATAAAAACCGTCAGTCACGTTACCTGGTCAGTGGTCTGGCTATGGAGATCAGCTACAACGATGGCAGGTGAGGAAGTCAGCACAGGTTTACTCTGCGGTTCTTGCTTGCTGGTTGCTTGGGGGCTGCTGCGGCTGCAGCCCGGCTGTTGGGCTGCTGGAGCCGACAGGTCCCCGGGGGAGGCTGTTGTTGCCTCAGGCTGGGCTTCAGTGAAAGTCACCGACCGCTTCTGCTCCGCTGAAGGGTACAAAGCCCAGAAAATTGAGTATTAAAATGCTAATTTTAATTGAAAATTAAAATTAAAATTTGGGAAGGAAAACACAACAAGAAAAGAAGAGAGAGCATCCCTGGAGTTTTTACAACTAAGAGAGTTCATTATCCATTCCATCTTTATAAGCTGTCTAATTGGAGTCTAATCTAAAAGCCTTTTACCCTAGGCTTCCTCTAAAGCCACAGCAAGAGTCAGGGATCTCCTGAAGACTAGTCACCCCACCCGTCTTTGTCCTGGCTTGGTGAGATAAATGCCACCCATAACATCTTTCCATCCCAGAAGAATATACTGAATTGAATTTCCATGTGAGTTAGGCATTTCTGCCCTCATCTAAAAAAGGAAAACCGAGATGCAAATATAGAAGGGAATTGCCCAAGGTTTTGCAGGAAATCTGAGAAAAGAAAGAGGGCAGCTGACTGCCCCCCATTCCTGCAGACTGAGTCCACTATCCGGGAATAACAGAACAGCACAGGGTGAAGACAGCTAGACTAAAACTTAACAGTAAAACTGATCTCCCTGCTCCTGCTCTTAATTATTGTGCGTCAACTTTTATGTTTCAGACATCTCCAGCACAGCCCTGGCTGAGTGGTTAGAAACTCAGAAAGTTCACAAGTAACCTTTGCTCTTCCAGGTGTTTCCTCCAACGGTAACTGCTCACTTCAGATGGCAGAGAATACAGCCACCTGCTCTGCTTGGCAGTGCTGACTCCTGGAAACACATGGCGTGGACTGGAACAGTCCTATATTCATTTCCATATACAACCCTTAAAGCAGCTTCAAAATTTGTACATCTGGAGGTTTTGGACAAAGCATCCTGAATAGACGACACCTGTCCCCTAAATTCTCCACACCTCTAGGAGACATGATAATTCACTGTCCATGTCCAGTTTCACCATGAAAGCCTTTAGGGAAACCATCAAAGTGTTTTGAGGGGGTGACTTTCTGAGAGGATATCCACTTACTAGGAAAAAGGATAAAAACTGCTGGGACTTCACTTTAATACAGGCTACTAACAACATACTAACTTTTCCTTTAAGCTAAGACAACAACGTAGTATTTTATCCTTTCAAATAGGAACTGCTGGTTCTGGAAATGCAGCACTGCCCTACCGCTAGGTTTTGGTTTTGGCTGGATGCTCCGCCGCGTGGTTGAAAGTCGAGCTCCATGACGGCTACGAGGTTCGGTTTGAGTTTTCTGACGTGACAGCAGCGGTCGTCGAAGCTAAACGTTGGAAGAAAGAGTTAGGCCGTTGTATGTTCACATCTTACACAACTTGTAATTATTATTACAAGTCAACCTTGTAATTATTATTACAAGTAGTATTAAAACTAATTTTACAGTAATACAAGTATTATTAAAAGTAATTATTATTACAATTGTATTAAATTACAACAGCTCCCTCTGTAAGGAGGACAGGTCATCATTGGCTATTCCTCAAGATGTCTATTCACTCTCCTCTGAGCAGATACATCTTTTAGGGTTTTCATGGCTCAGACATCTCCTTCATATGAACTTCTGGGGTTTGTGCCTTTTCAAGTTTCAATACTGAATGTTATGCAATGCAGACTGTGTGACCATCGTTTAATTTAAAAAAAAAAAGCCCGCAGAGGAAAAGATTGCGGAATTCAAAACAAAGTGCACCTCCTCCCTTAGGGATTTGTCAGGCCTCACAGCTGCAACTTGTGCTATGGTTCCTGCTAACTCAACGGACTGCACTGTGTATCACAAATTAGGTAAAAGGAACGTGTCACATCACATCCACAAATCATTTCAAAACAGACGCAGACGAGCAAGACCAAGGCAGCTCAAGCAGAAGGAGAGGAGGTTTGTTCACTCCCCGTGTTCTCACCTGCCGTAAGCCTCTCTTCCGCCCCAGCGGCTGCTGCAGAAGAAGGTTCTGCTGTCCTGGCTCGCTCTGCACGCTTGCCACCCTGTTAGATGTTGACAGCATTAGGCCAAGCACAGAAGCACCCTGCATAACTGGTTAGGTGTCCTGGCAATTGTGACTAAAATAAATAAATAAACCAACCACTAATGGCACGGTCACTTCAAAGAGCAATACTGTCTTTGAAGGATGGGAGGGACGTGTCTGTTGGGTTGTGGCTTCTGGGGCTTAGGAAGGGGTGGGAGGTGGAGTCATGGCATTCAGGACTTGGCCACGCACAGGTAGCATCCAAATATAAATAACTGCAGATTTCAGTTTTCAGTCATTGATTGATGCATCCCACTGAGCAACACTCACTTCTCTGCATCCTTTGCCACATCAATAAAGGCAAGAGTATCAGCTTCCTAGCTCAAAAGCCTTCTTGTTTGCTTTTCCTTTTTCAAGGCAATGTTGTAAAAGCTCTTTTTTTCCCCTCCCAAATAGACTCCACAGCCTCATCCCAATTTTGTCATCTGGTTTTAATTTTCAATTTAAGTCGACAAACAAAAAACAAACACAAAGTGACAAAGGATCCATTCACATAATGGATGCATGAGTTATGTGAACAAGGCCCCACACTCAACACTTGCAGCCTTAAGTCTTTTTGTGGCTAACAAACAAAGACAAGTAAACATCAATTTTTTAATATGTGTGTATATATAAGTATATATAGAAACACAGCTTTTTAGCTTTTAATATCTTGGCACAAAATATCTGAAAATCTGCAGTAAAAGACTCTTTAGCAATGAAACATACTCATTCTACCATTCAACTGACCGTTTAATCTACTTAATATAACAATACCACCCTCCCCTGTTTTTTATCAAAGCACTGTATTCCTCCAAACAGTTAAAAATTGGTCATTTAGCAGATAGCAGTCACAAAACATTTTAGCTGAATGAATTATGTCTGAGAAACATATGGTTACAATAGCAACTAACATTTAAGACGGACTTCTCTTAAATCAGGCAGCTGCTTATTTGGGACAGACTGGAATTCACTGAACCACACGTCCTATTTAAGCAACTTCCAGCTATATCTGGTATGCATTGTTGAAGATTCAGTATTACAATCCCATTTTGCCTTTGGCCTGCATTAATCTAAAGGAAAACAACATTCTCTTCTCTAGACGTTTTCCTTGGATCTCCCTGGAGGAGCTCAGTACCACCAACAGAGTGAAGGTTTATTGCCTGACCTGACCGGAGCGGAGGAAGAAGACAAACCTAAGGACACGGTCAGACAAGACATGGAGGATGTCTCTGGAGAGGCTTAAAAAGGTCTGTCTCCTCAACAGCTCATTCTTCGCTTTGGCAGAAGTTACTGCCCTTAGAAGGTTTGGTGGAACAGAACATGAGAGCTTCCTGGGCTGCTTCAGGCCAAAGTCTGGTTACCTGACCTGAAAGTCCTATCCCTTCCTCCCTTACAAGTTTAAACTAAAGCCAGACTTTGCACTAAACCATATGCGTGTGTTTCTACCAGCTCTACTGGGGAGACAATGGGCAACTTCAAGGAAACACACACCTTAAGATCCCGAAGCTGTTTCTTTTCTGATTAGGCTGTCTGACCACAGCCTAATAATCCTAGGCGTCCCCTCACAATCTTACCACAGCTGCAGTGGTTTGGAAAAAAAAGGAAAAGCTTCTGCAAGCTCAAAGCCAGAACAAACAAGAGATATTTGAGTCCTTTTCTTCCTCAGACAGCTCTTCCAAATGAGATCACCAGTCTCTGGAACACATTTTCCAGCTTTTACGTAGGGTATTGACATGATTTACATACAAAGCATCCTAAACATCATGCAAACACCCGCCTATGAATAAGCAGAGTCCTCAAGGTTACTTCCTGTTAGTAGGACTGTGTTCTTGACCCAGACCGTGACTGCAGCATGTGTGGCTGGTAGGTCCAGAAGCAACACATCAGTCTTTATTAAAGCAAAGAGATTGCGCTTAAATTAGTCTTTGGGTTTGTCACCCAGACTACCTGAAATTACAGCTTGTAGAATTTTCTTAGTCTTCTGTTTCTAGGATTACATAAAAACTTATTCCTGTGAATTTTAAGAAGTTCTAAGAATAGTTACCAGTATGTGAATTAAGTAGGAATTAGCTGGAGAAGGTCTTGAAAAAATAATTTTCTATTGGACTATCTTTTGAGAATACTGTTACAATTTCTGATGAAGGAACAGTAGCCCTTAGTTCTGTGAGAGAGGAGACATAGATGTCTGTAGTGGAAAGACTACAATTATATTCAGTACAAAACACTGTTTATAGTGGTGAAACAAACTCATTTCACATGCATCATGAAAACACTTTGAAAAAGTCATTAGATAAAGGGAGTACATGGACCGCATGAAGGCACAGAGGCTATACATGAGGAAAAAAACCGATTCCCATGAAGTAATCTGTGCACTGAAGACAAACAATAGGTGAGCAAAGGAAGGGCTGGAAATTGTGTATTCCTGCGTGAGTCTGGTATTTTCAGCCTGGCTTATATCATAAGCGAAATGAGTTTAGTGAGCTGGTGGATGTTTATTTCCAGTGCTGAATCATTACACAAATTGGTATAATTTGGGATGACCTTACGAGCTGAAATTGCAGATATCTGTTGCAGGCAAATGGTGGGCCCGGGAGCAGCCAAGTTTGGCAGAGCTGCCTGCGCACAGCCCAGTCCTGCAGCTGCTGCCTTTTTGCCTTCTATCCCCAAATTTTGAAGAAGGGAAGGAAAGAGAGAGAGAATCATAAAGACCACAAATTTCAGATGAGTGACTGAACGTTCACATATAACCCTTCACTCCATGAGGCTTTGCGAGGGTTTCTTTTCACATCAAAGCACAGCACTACTGATCTTGTTTCTGTGAAAATTAGTGTGGCAGGCAGACTGTCGGCTCCGTGCAGCCCTCCCTCCCTCCTGTCTCTCCTTGTTTAACAGACCTGACCAGGAGTATACTGTTTTTCTGGCAGCCCGTGGGACCTAGTCAAGGAACACCGAATCAAATGCCATTTCAGCTGACAGTACGTTTCCCTCCTGTGGCAATGTGATCGGTAAGAAAGGGTTTTCTGCAGTACATAAGCCAGATTTATTTGAGAATAACAAAACGAAAGTTTTTCCTGCCTGACACAAAGATGCTCTGTCACTCTCTGAGTATCTCTGCCAGGGGTTTTATCCTCACAATAATGTTACTCCCATTACGTAGTTAGGGCAGAGACAGGTGAGCACAAGATCAAACCAACCCAACTTTGTGGAAGCATGTTGCCAGCACTACAAGAAATGACAGCCAGTGCAGTCACACAGTGGGGGCTAAAAGAAACTTTGTCGGGTTGGCAATTGTAATAAGTGACGCTCATAAATTACAAGAAAACATGCAGCCAAAAAAAAAAAAAAAAAGAACAAAGAAGAAAACAAAACAGAGACAAAGGAGGCAATGAGTTTAAACGTCTGTTAAAAAGATGTACACGCTTGCCATGCCATTACGGTAGAACGTACACAGCTTGTGTCCCAAGACATCTGAATGAGAGGGTTAGTGGACAAAGGCCGGTGGAGAATGGGTTAAAATGTAGATGAACTCCAGCCCTTGTATTCCCAGACACATCCTAGCCCAGTTAGTGTTAGATCTGCTACGCTTGCCCTGGCAATGTGAATTCACTCTGATTTTCCCTATTAGGCACCATTAAGCTAAGATAGGCATAACAACGAACATTAAAGGGAAATGTGTTTGCGCAACAGATTTCCATTACAGTGGCTTCTCATCCTTCTTCCTTTCTGATTTGGGAAAAAATCCTCTCCTCTCAGATTATAACCACAAGTCACAATGCTGGACACATATGCTCCTCAGCCCTGTACCCCATGCTATCTGTTAACTCCTGAGCACTTAAATGCTATCCCCTTCCTGTCCTCCCTGCTTTTCTACATGGCTGGCTCTAATTGGTATAGAACAATGGGAAACAGGCTATATTCTTTTTTGTGCTTGTCACTATTTATTTAATTTATTTAAAACTCCTACCTTCCATAAGGCTCTAGTCTCCATATGATTTATTTCTTCATGTCAGTTATGACTAAACATCAGCTTCTGAATTCAGAAGGCAATCCTAAATAGTTGCTATCATTGTGCTCCAGCCAAAATCAAAGTTCTGTAAGAAAAACTCAAGCCTGTTTTATTCAAAACTAATGTTCCTGAATATAAAAAGACATTAATTCCGTCCTGTGATCCCCACAGCACAATAAGCTCCCACAACGTTTGCTTTATTAGTTCTGTCCTTCAGAGAAGGAATCCAATTTGCACATTTAACAATGCAGTTGATAAATCTTTTCTTCCTCACGGAACTCTAACCTAGGCTTTTAATGAAAATTTGCAGTATTTCCCTGTCTTCATTCTCTCTAAGGCTTTGCAGCCCTGATGACCCTCCTTCAGACGTGAGTGCCCGCTCCTTGAAAAGAATAATAAACCTCAACAGAACTGCCTCCCAGGTACATCTGTTCACCTTTTTGCCTAAGGAAATCTCTGTACCATGGAGCAGGGTAGAGGACAGTGTCCTGCTCCCTAGCGAAAACTGGTGTGACAGAAGTGAGTAGGAGCCCACTGTACAGCTGATTACATTTCAGGGTTCAAAACACATTATTGCATTTGAACTCAGCGGTTGACTTAGCTCTCTCATATTCCTCAGCCTCACCACTGTTATTACGAGTGACTCTCCCCCACTTAACAAGATCAAAACATTTCAAATTCAACACTGATGTAACCTGGTATCAGGTCATTACAGCTTTAACTCAGATATGGACCTTCTCCGTTGTCATCAACTGTAGTGAGTTTTTTGCTCTACTTAAGGGACAGCACTTAACTTCTTTTGTTGAATGACCTCTGTTCTCTTTAGTCCCCAAAACATGCTCAGATGACCACGCAATCCATTTTACTTTATCACAAAACCAGATAACAATATTCCTGCCTCTGCCAACAAGCCGATGTCTTTTCCTAATGCCAGTCCTACAGTAGTACCAGCGACCGATCTGCCAAAGCAGGATTCACGCACACAAAGGACACCACGAATCACGGGATGATTTCAGTGACACCACCAAGATAAACTCTCCATTTGTCAGCCCAGAAGAACGAACAAACCAGCTCGTCCCCACCCCAAAAAGCCACTACCGACATCTAAAACCAAGCTACCAAAATAGAAACCATTCACACAAATGCTTCTCAACATATCCACATCTTCAGTTGGTGTGGTAAAGTAATGAATAGTGTGTTACCCTCCGTGTTGCCAACGTAAGGGGCCATGTTCTTCTGGAAGGAAACAGAGATGCTCTTGGGACTAACGACAGCTCTCCAACCTCACGAGGACAGGTTGAGAGGCGCGAGCACAGCAGCAGGACAGTAAGGATGATTAACACGACTGAGATGGCCGTTAAAGGTGCAGACTTCCCTTCTAAGCTCACTGCTGACCCATTTGACAGGCAGAGCCGTAACAGTGCTCGCACACAAACTCCCCTGTCCACAGGTAATGGGGAACAGCTAGACCTGAACTCCAGCACTGACAGGGCAATTTTAAATATATATTCATGGTGTTCACCTGCAAGCTTTCTAAGGTGTCATTGGAGAATTGGAAACGCTTTGTAAAAATAAAGAGAATTACTGTAAAGCATCCACAGAGAACTATATTCCACAGGACTTAGCATAATTAGTTTTATTAGCGAATGTTAAAGAACACAGCTTGATATTAAGTCTTTTGTGGTAACAGCACTGTGAGATGAATGGAAAAACAGATGTCTGTTTTATATAAGCCTCCAGACTAATGCTTGTAACAGGCTACAGTTAATGCCTCGTGGATAATCTTTCTCGTGCCTTTCAAGCAATTGCTAAACAAGGGGAAAACCCTGAGGCTAACCAGCCAGACCCCTATTTCACTTGCTACAGCTTTTTCTTTCCCATTCCCCTTAGCCTCCTCAAAGTTATTGGCAATCAAAGCTGAAAACTGAAGGTGGGTTGCTACACCTTTGACTTGCAGGCCTGAATATCAATGAGCCACAAGAGACAGAGATGGAGAGAGCAACAAAAGGTGAGGGGAAGAGACAGAGGAGGTTGGAAACGGCTCGTTTCCCGGCACACACACTGACAGACAGGTAGTGTTAACACTGTACCTAGAGAGGCTGCCCTCAGTGGCCAGGCTCGGGGAGTCATCGAGGACATTAGGTTCACTGCAGGAGGGGCAGGGAGATTAAGAATTT